>NC_083740.1:11049167-11206667 GCF_033458585.1 Syngnathus typhle
AATAATTGAGAAGCACTGCCATAGTTGATGTGTTATTTTGTTCAGGGAAAAGTCACCACTGGCATGCATTAATGAACTGATGCAGCATTTAATGTTGGCCGTCAACTATCCTTTTGAGCTCAACCCCGTGTTGTCCTTACCTCATCCCTTCACAAATACTCCATTGCGAGACATTATCAGCCTTTGCAAACAAAATTATGAACACTTTCCCTAATGCCAGAGAAAAGGCTGGACTTCTGGTCGCAGGCTAGTTTCACTCTGCAAGCAAATTCGACCCATATTGGATTTTTTTTGTCCATATATGACCTGTATCAGAAAGGCTTACCGTAATTTTTGGACTATAAATCGCGGTTTTTATAGTTTGGGTGAGGGGGCGACTTATAATAAGGAGCGACTTATATGTGAATTTTTTCAAAAACCGCGATAACCAAACCGCGATGTAGCAAGGGATTACTGTAATTTGAATTTCAAGTGACGTCAGCAGCGCGGCGCGGCGTGGCGCGGCGGTTGTTTACAAAAAGGACAAATATTGATCACGGGATGACGAAGATGACGAAGGGCCCCACGTACTACCGGCATCATTAGCGGCTTTGTTTCTAAGTGACACGGGGGACGAAGAGTTTGAAGGATTTAAGGATTTGGAGTGACGCAGAAGGTTTGAAAAATTATTAGGGCTTTTACGCACGCCCGGGGAACTCTCTTTCACCTCCGCGGATAGAAGTCGGGGGCCGGCGCTCGGCTGGGTGCCTGTCCGGGGACGGTGGATGGGGCTTGGTCATGGGTTTTACGCATGCCCGGTCCTATTCTATGGATCTCTCTTTCACCACCGTGGCTGGAAGTCCACGCCGCCACACGCCTGGAAGTTTGTTATGTTAAATAAAGAGCCGTTTACCAAACCCACGTCTTTCCTTGTACTTTGTTAACGCTACAATACAGTTATATACTAGATCTGTGGAATAACGACGAGGCTGACGTCAGGGCGCACGCGCAGCGTTGTTGACAAAGAACGAGGAATTTGATCGATGGATTGAATGATTTAGAGTGCACAGATGGTTTGATAATATTATTGCTTATATAATAGTTATTTGATATCTAATTCATATATCGTTATATGGGCCTGTGGGATATTTTGAAGTGCAAGCGCCGTCAGCGGCACGCACCCATTGTTGACAAAGCACGATCGATGGATTTAATGAATTGGAGTGACAGATGGTTTTATAAACGTGTTATTTATGTAATAGTTTTTTTTAATAACTCTGAATGTTACGTCAGGCCTGTTCACAGCTCTTCGTTTGTGTTTATGCCACGTTAGCATACCTATCGTTTAGCCTGTTGTTGCTTGTTCATGTCTGTCCTTGGTGTTGGATTTTGTCAAATAAATTTCCCCCCAAAATGCGACTTATACTCCGGAGCGACTTATATAAGTTTTTTTTCACGTTATTGTGCATTTACATGGCTAATGCGAACTATATTCCGGAGCGACTTTTAGTCCGAAAATTACGGTACTTGTTACTATGTTATCAAATCTGACCTGGGCCACGTTGACTGCAGGTTAATCCGGATAGTTTGTGTAAAAACTTTCGCATCATTTTTCATCAAAATGGGTGTTTGTCAATGACTGATTGACCGATCTTCCGTCTGTCCAGACGAAATGCTCACCCTATTGCGCGTAAGACATCCTAACTTCATTGGTACCAACAAAGGACGACACGTTGCTGGATATGTTATGCATGCCTAATGTTTGTGTGTAGGCAGGAAACATAGGATGATTGCTATGAGAAACCTAAATGAGAAGTAATCAATAAACAAAACTTTCTCCCCCTCCCTTTTTTGTGTTTTCCTCATCAATCGCAAATTTTCCTAAACCTACCACGCCCCCATTTTGTTAAGGGAGCCAGGACAGCCTTCCAAATGCACAATTGCTTTCCTCTGTGTGCTCTCCTTTTCTCGATATGCCAATTTTCTCTGTTCATCAGTAGGACACTAGGGATAAAAGTGTTGTGATTGAAGCACCGTAGGTTCTATGTTGTTGCCATAGTAACATGCAAAAAAGAAAAACAATGGAGATTAATACTTCTCATATTGCACCACCCCTGTCCTTCATGCTTGGTACACGCTTCCCTTAAAACCACCCAATCATGTATTGATATGCAATTTATAATTTTTTAAGCTCTTTTACCATCTTTAAAATGTGTTGATCTTTGCTTTAACACCCTCATGTTTACCTACCACTCTCTACCCTTCACTTGAAATGCCCCCTGCACCCTCTTGACTCTCCTTTGAAGCTTCCATGGTTATAGAGCAAGGATTGCGCAATTCAAATTGCCTGCAGAGGCAACATCACTACAGCCGAACAATTTTCATGGCGAAAACATGAATGAGTGTCTTCATTTGATATATATTATAAACTCTTTATTAAAAGACAAGATTTGGCCATTTAGTTTCATATAAACAAACACGTTGATAGAACAGGTCAACAAACCCAAGCCAATTAAAATCTCTGCTGTTGGTAATTACCAATCCATAAATTCTGCAGCATTAAAGACTTCATTTGTCTCCTGTGATGTGTGCTTTTAATGGTTTTAAGCAATTATATGACTTGGAGACGCTTTTATGCATTGCTGGTATGATATCTTGTTTATATGTACATTCGTATTATTTATCCGTTGAAATGCAAATTTCCCCTGGGCTGTCCATAATGAATCCATTTGGGAGTTTTCATTTTTGAAAGAAGAAAAAAAAAAAAAAAAAAAAAAAAACACTTTACCCAGAGCTGTAATTGTTTTTCATAGGTTATGTAAACAAAAAGATAATTCAAACATTAACTGTAAACTAACTACCATAAATGCATAACGGTAATTGTGGAATATATTTTCGATAATTTTGTGGCAGGTGGACCTTTAGTGAGTGCTTATCATCAAAATATCAAATTGCTTCGAAGTTTACTATATACACCAGATTTACTGATTTAGAGCCATCGAAGTCAAGTGGAAAAAATGACAACAGTGGTCCCTTTCGCAACATTCTTACTTTCTGGAGGGAACAAGGGCCAAGTCGATTTAGCCTACTGTCTATTATAAGTCATCAGTGTATTATTATAAATCTGTCAATAATAATTGTGAGTCAACAATTGTGAGTGCTGACTTGGAACGACTAAAATGAATGTTATCA
Source organism: Syngnathus typhle (assembly GCF_033458585.1). Lineage (NCBI taxonomy): Eukaryota > Metazoa > Chordata > Actinopteri > Syngnathiformes > Syngnathidae > Syngnathus > Syngnathus typhle. The sequence continues at coordinate 11,052,339 of NC_083740.1, forward strand.
TTTATAAAAATTTAATTGTTATGACTGCTTCTAAATTTGTTTTCAATTTGTAGGCCTATTTCCAAATTAGAACATATGTAGCAATTTATTGAAACACTGTTCTAACTACATTAAAAATACAAGTTGATGTTTGCTTATTGGCTTGGTCCTCAGCTAGCATTCTAGTTTCTTATTTGGCCCTTTTGAAACATAAATTCCCCATGTTGTTGACCCAATTACAACTTTTTTTCCCAGTTAGACCAATAAGAACTTTAACAGAAGCCTACTTTATAAAATACATCATAGCACAATAACACTTTTAGCAACAGAAACCTACAATTACATTTCAACATATTCCAATACTGTATTTGATTTTCAAGCAATTAGGTGATTCACACCTACTCCGCTTTGTAACATTGACGATATTCCACTTTAATTAGCTACTCAACTTTGCATGTTCACCTCCTGGTTGCGTGGGTTAAATCCAGGTAAGTCGGTTCCTCCCCCACCAAAAAAGCATACATCGTGCTAGGTTCGAATTTGTCAAAAGACAAGAATGTGCGAGGGTTAATGATTGTTTGTATTTGCCACTGGTATGGGTTGGTAACCCTGTAAGTGTAAGCTGTCTCTCGCATTGTCAGCTGGGATAGGTGCTGGTAAACTCACAGCCCCATTGAGTACAGGCAATACAGAAAATGGAAGGATCTACAGATGGACGGACGGACAAACAACATTTCAGCACTTTCTATTGATGTTTTCAAAGGAATCACAAAATTTATTTTGCGGGGGATCTGAAGGCATGCAATTTTATAAAACCTCCATTGTGCATCATGAATCTGCACATTTTGTGAATGAATATAATATATAAATACTTTTGCTGTTTTGATTCATCTCTTTTGCCTACTTGCCCCTGTAGAGATTCTACACATCTTCATCAGCCATGTGATAGACATCTTTGGTACTTATGCATAATTTCTGTTTTTTTTTCTTCCCAGAATTTAATTCACAACCACACAAGATTAGAGAAGCCTGCGGCGTCACAGCCAGCCAGAAGAAGAATGGTGAAAAGAGCAATGCAAATACAAAATAAACAGATTTCAAAGCACTTTTATATCAAGACATCAAACGTCCCAAGTGATGAAACAACATGCTGCAGCTCTCATTAATTGACACACTGACAACCTCAAAATCAAACTTATGAGAGAGAGACAACCCAACTAGGGTGGAAGACGAGGAGGGGGGACAGAGATAAGAAAGACAAATCAGCCTGAAGTAACAATAATAATGCAGTGACAGAAGATCTTAATTTTGGCTGACAGACGGTGCTTTAATCAAAATGTATTCCTTGAACTAAACTTTGATTAATTATTTAATAAGGCGGCCTGCTCTTCAGCTCTGACTCTCATTTGATGCATCCACAAATTGTCACGTGCCCGCACCACCTGCCACCCAGTCGGTAACTTTGCCTGACGCACATCGTTCACAGCCACGCCCCTGCAATAACGCTCATCACCGTCCGTCGCCTGCTCCCAGCTAGTTAACTTCCCTACGTAAAGCCTGGACCGCCAGTTACACCATGTCAGCTCATCCTGTTATCATGCCCGTGTTGCTCTCAGTTCCTGCTCGACCTAATTTTGTTTTGCGGATTTGCAATGATGTGCAAGACAAGCATAGTTCTTCAAAAATATGAAAATTGCTTATTACCAGTACAGCATGAACACAATATATTAAGATTTGATATAAAAACAAAAGGAAAATGTACAAAATTAGTTCTTGCACTTAATTTTGCTTTCTTGTTCAGCAGTTGTGTACTGTCTTTGAATGATTTATTCAGTGAGGCTAAAAATATTCTTATTTCCTTCCAGAGCAGTTTTGCGAATCAGTGATCTCATTTGAGGAGCAACTTTCTAATTTCATCGAGCTGTCATCCAAGCAATGGAATGGAATGGTGTTTAACAACAAGAATACTGTAAAAATATAATGAATGAGATTTGTTTTTCTTTTTTATTTATTCAGAAGGTCATGTCTTTTTAGATGCACATTGTGTATATCAGCAAACTGTATTTTATTGTCTAAGAAAAGCTAAATTGATTTTAAAAAAAAGATATTTTCTTCTATTTTATAATTTGAGAACATTTATTGTGCAGACCTCAAATGTGAAAATCAAACACCCTTCTCATTCACCTCAAACTTTTCTTGTTCCAGAAAGCAAATAAAAGCAAGCTGAGATAAACCAGTCATCTCTTAAGCAAAGACTTTGATGCAGTTTTAACTAGATGGTTTTTTTTTTGGGAGGAAAATCCAGTTCATAGCTGCTTCGCACAATAGCTCATTGTGAAGAGAACTAAAGAGAACTGGAAATGATCTAATCAAGGCTCTCTCAGAAGTCTGATCGAGATGATGAAGAAGAAACATAGCAGAACAAAAATCTGTCACTTTTGATGTCAAAACAGATGCCGGCTTTGCCTTATCTGATATATGGTCCAAATTACTAGGCCCAACTAAAATGAACACATCAAACAAGATGACTGAATTGTTTTAATTCATGTTTTAATAATTGCACACCCCCACTCCACTTTATTCTACAAGCAGACCTCTTACATCTGTTCAAATATACACACAGGCATTTTGAAGAACACACTACATGGGCGACTGAACTTCAGTTCTGGCTTCAACACCATTGTGCCACAACGCCTCATCAGCAAACTTGACGCGCTGGGCCTCAGTACCTACCTCTGCAACTGGCTACTGGACTTCCTCTGTCAGAGGCCAGAGGTAGTACGTGTTGGCGACAAAATCTCCGCCAGCATCCCGCTGAGCACGGGGGCCCCCCAAGGCTGCGTGCTCAGTCCGCTGCTCTTCACCCTCCTGACGCATGACTGCACTGCAACCTACAGCGACAACCGTATCGTGAAGTTTGCTGACGACACGACTCTGGTGGGTCTCATCACCAAGGGAGACGAGACTCAATACAGGCTGGAGGTTGACCTTCTGACCACGTGGTGCAGGGACAACAACCTCCTGCTGAACGTCGACAAGACCAAGGAGATTGTTGTGGACTTCCAGAAGGGTCACACCCAACACCTGCCGCTGACCATCGACGGTGCTGTGGTGGAGAGAGTGAGCAACAGCCATAACGATGCACCATCCAAGAACAATGCAGTCTTCACTGATGTATATTTTGGTATTCTTGCACACAATCAGCTAGGATGAGCTATAGTGCACTTGCAATTCGAAGGAAGATAAGCAATATGGAAAATGGGCACAAGAGATAACTTTGGGTCATGAAAAATAGGGAGATTTTTTGTTTCATCAGTGTTTAGGCCCTAGATGTTTGTGCTAAAGTTCCAAGTTTTTTGCCTTATATTTATCACATACATTCAATAAATGACAAAAATTGATAAATGACCAGTTATTTTATGAAATGAGTAAGGCTAAATAAAAAGGATACACTGCAATTCATTTATAACCTAGTATTTATTGCACATCAAATTAACATTAACTGACAGATTTGGTGACGACCAAGCCAGTTGGCTTTAGCACTAGTACGAAGATCGTCATTTGGACCGTTCTCAAACTTTGATGTGTTATTACTCTGTTTGGATAGATAAATTATGTTTCTTGCATTTTCACTTTTTCTGTCACTGTATACATGTTCTCATGCTTCATTTTCATCGCATTAAAACATCTAAAAATATTTGTGCCAATACTGCTTCAACTACTCGCAGCCGTCAATTTAACAACTCTATTCATTTCAATGTAAATCTTTTGCACTGCTCGGCTGTCGCCGCCAGGCTTCCATAGCAATCAACGGCGGCTGATTTTTAAGAAAAGCTGTGGGTAATCTTCTTCAAAATATTAATGAGGTTGTGTTCGAGGATGAGAGGTTGTTGGGTGTGTTAGCAGACAGTGAGTCCAACTGAGCTGTCTCCCCATTAGGGAAGATGAGCTGTGCCCATCCATCCATCCATCCATCCATCCATCCATCCATCCATCCATCCATCCATCCATCCATCCATCCATCCATCCATCCATCCATCCATCCATCCATCCATCCATCCAGCCAATCAGTCCGTCCATTCATCCATCCGTCTTCTACCAGCTTATCTGGGGTCGGGTTGCGGTGGCAGCATCTTTCGGAGGGAAGCCCAGACTTCCCTCTCCCCAGCCACTTCATCCAGCTCATCCCGGGGGATCCCAAGGCGTTCCCAGTCCAGACAGTCTCTATGTCTATATATACGGTTCAACCCTGTCAATATGCAGAGTTGGTGGTGGAGGCATCCCTGTAAGGCCGAATGAATATTTGCCTTATGAACACATTATTTCAGTTTGAGGCTCAATGGCTAGTACAGTAGATGTACTGCACTGTACATAATTAAAATTAAAATAATAAAAAAAAGATGTACGGTTAGGAAGAAAACCAATGATTTCTTATCATCAGCAAGCCTGCAAAACTTGCTCCATTACAGTAAGAGTTCAGATATCAGCCACAGTTTCAAAGACAAAGCTATGTGCAGAGACTGACTCATGACATCCTCCGACAGTATCTAAGGAACTATAAAAAGAAGATTCTCAAATGCCACCGTGTGATTTTTTTAAGAACTAATCCATTCTATTTAATGCAGTTCAGCGGGGCCCCCAACTGCACAGTGAAGACACGAGGCAGGATTAGTCCTCATTCAGTGGTAGGAAGATGAAAAGATATAAACCACTTACCGTGATTCTTGGATGACTTTATATATTTCTTTCTTTCGTCTATTCCCAACTGTTGAAAAGGGATTTAGCAGAAACGACACTTAAGACTCTAGAAATGGATATATTTTTTTCACTCTCATTTAAATAAGTTTTTTTTCTCTCCTTGTAGGGTCTTATAAAAATTTAACAGTACCTCAGGAAGGATTAAAATCCTGTACTGAACAACATTTGAAATGTTTATTTTAACTGTCATGACAGCAGATTGTGCAGATTATATAATCCAGAGAATACCTTTTCCGTTCCTTAATTTCTAAATGGTTATAACATTGATACAGATTTTCTGCCCTGGTAAATTTCTTGTCTCTACATGTTTATGACTTTAGAACTTTTGCACACAGACAATAACATTGTATAAATAATGTACATTCACAATTTAAAGAATTGATTAGACCTAGATTTTGAAAGTAAATATTATAGCCCACTTGTGAATGTCACGTTTGCTGTTCAAACCCCCACCATGATTGTTTTCAAAAACTTTGTCTGAGACCCTTTTCTCCAAAGATTATATGCACAAAGGACCAAAACAAACTTTTTTTTGGTCTGCTTTTGGGTAAAACAGTCTCGTGTAAACTATTCCTGTGTCAACTAGCCTTCAAGTGTGTCAGAGAATCTGATCCATCCACTCTGAAGTGTCTTCCCACTGCTCTCTTGACTCAGTAGACCCTATGCTTCCAGTCAAGTCCACTGAGGGGGGGCGACCCCAGGATTTGCCCTCTGCACTTCAAAGACTCCTCATGGAGGATGTTAATATTTGTACAGGTGCATATTGTGGGTCTCCCTCTATGAGCAGAGGCTGCTGTAACATACAAATATATCAAAGGCCAATAGGACGTCTGGCCACACAGAGACAGGGAGAGACAGGGAGAGAGAGAGAGAGAGAGAGAGACAGAGAGACAGAGACAGACAGAGAGAGACAGAGAGAGAGAGACAGAGAGAGAGAGGCAGAGAGAGAGAGACAGAGAGAGAGAGACAGAGAGAGACAGAGAGACAGAGAGAGAGAGAGAGAGAGAGACAGAGAGAGACAGAGAGACAGAGAGAGAGACAGAGAGACAGAGAGAGAGACAGAGAGAGAGAGACAGACAGAGAGACAGAGACAGATGACAGCATTTATTGTCGCAAAAATCATTCACAGACAGCCTTCAGCCATTTTCAAGTCTGTACCCTGCATTTGAACTTGCTCACCTTTGTCTTCTCTCTCTTTTATGTGGCCGTCTGACCTGGTGCTAACCCTTGGTCGGTGGGTGGGGATGACAAGCCCAGGACAGCTGGGGACAACAGAACCCCTATCCTCAGCAAATCACCCCCTGACCCCTGCCTTTTCTATCCCATGACGCTTTTATCGCCTTTGAACTGCTGGCTGACTTGCAGGCAAGATATTCCTCCCGTGATGCAGACTGTTTATTCAAACAATGAGTAACAAACCCCAAAACTGTGTTTAAAACAAAAGCTCTGCAGCTCTTATCTGTGCTGATTCCATCTTGGTATCGCTGATTGTAAAACTGTACAGCAGCGCAATTCAATTGCTAATTCAGATGGGCCAAATTTTCAAATCAAGAAATTAATTTCCAGAGGCTTGCGAAAAAAAAAAAAAACATTGTGTACCTTTTAAGTTTTAATCTGCTATTTATATGAAGTGTGAGTCATAAATAGTCAAATGAAAAGGATATTGTAAAGATAATTTGGGGCGAAATGCCATCTTTAAATAGACAATTTTCATTGTCAATTTAACATTTCAAATTGGAAACTGACATGTTTTATTTCCCTTCCAGTACCTTACCACAACTCCTGTTAATAGTGCCGCTAGCCACACTTCGAAACAACACCATCAGCAATGTGGGTAGGCGCCGCGAGCGGGTTTGAATTTTGAACTCTTCCAAACCGAGATACCGTTTGCATCTCTTAAAAGCATTTCAATTCAGGCAGGCTGGACCAAAGTTTTAGTTCCATACCTCTATATATGTATTTCAGATTGTTCCTTGGATTTGGTTGACTTGGCTCACTGTGACTGGCTTTTTTATGCTGAGCTGTACAAATTAGTGCTGTCAGACAACACAGATAGATAAGACATGGAATCTAGAAATTACAGAATGACACCAAAGAGACTGGAAAGCAGTCAGGATCTATGGAAAGAACAGTCTGACTGTGAGATGGATATGTTTCAAAACTGGCTCACTGACAGCAGATATATAAATGGGTCTGGTTAAAATACAATCCATCTGGAGTTTGGATCTTTTGCAACAGAAGTCCAGGTGCTGTCTTCTGGGTAAGCTCTATTGCTGTAGGTTGATGAACATTTTAATGAGGATTTCTTTCATTTTATTTTGCCTTTATACACCATCACGCTGGATTAAAATTGTTTTTATCAGGATGTGCCTGAATTAGGGATGTTGGACACCACTTTTTTTAAGGCCGATTCTAGTATGAGTACACAAATCTTGAGTAGCCACCGATTCCAAGCAAAGATACCACTGGTACTTTTGATATATATTTATCCCCAAAAACAACAATCAATAATTTTAAAGAAAGCCCTACAAAGCATTATTCCTTAAAATTGCATGAAATTAATGGCAACTGTCTTTTCTAATTTCAACTTTCTTTTACCTGATCATAAAACTGCCATAAGAGGGCGGCTGATACTAGTATCTAGTACTAATATACACTTATAGTATACTGAAGACCCCCTAAAAAAATAAAAATGGCTGCAGTAAACTTTTTCTTTTGACTTTTAATAACTTTCCACTGTTATTAATCATTATTGTATTTCTGAAATTATACCTGCGACCCTAAAAATTATGGTAATTAGCATATATTGGTACAGTATATAAATTGATGATTATGTCGATGATGATAATTATTATTAAGAATGTTACCACTCAGAAATAGATCCTCTTATCAGACATCTCACCAATACAGGCTGCAGAAAATCAATTCGTGCTGTTATCATTGTCAATGTGGAAATGCTGAAAAAATCATTTGCAATTACTTTTCTATCGAAACACAGCCTCAGTCCAAGGACGTGCAGAAGGAAATGTCATTCTCTGATACCATTTTTCAAGCTCCCAGAGAATGATGATAAAATTGCCAAATAAAATCAATCCAGTAGTGTTAAATATTCAGCACTATTGAGCATCAGTTCTTATCAGTAATCCCCAGTCCTTATTACTTGTGGAAATCATTTATATGACAATGATGTCATAGGAAGGATTCAGACAGGTAATATAAAAAACAATTTGCATACGAAATCATCTTCAAATCTTGTCAGTTATTTAGATAAGACTGGGTGAATCAATTATGTACCTCAAAAAGTGAAGTTTAATCTATGTTATGGTAACCTTCTTTGTCTGTTAGAAATGGTCAACACCATTGATCCTTGACCCACAAACACGTGGTTCATTGGTCATTCTGAATGTGAAGCTTACCTCTCTGCCTGCAAATCAATTGCTCAGCCTATAGCAGGCAACATGAGGACAGAAGTGCCACTTTCTGACCTACACTTTATCAGTTAAATTCAAAATAGCATTCAGGCCAGTTGTAAAAGTCACTGACACAAACTCACACTACAACTCATGAATTCGTGATTTGTTGCTATTAATGGTCTGATCTAGTTTGCCCTTACAGTCTTCATCCCGCTTCAAAGGTGTTTATTGTTTACCCACCACAAAAAAAGAGTACAGCTGTATCTGTTCTCAAGTCACATTTCTACTGGGTGACGTCCATCACATCTTCTGCATCAGAACAATTCTGGAAAGAATTTACCCAGTTTTACTACTTCTCTTACATGTTGGCAAACTTTACCCCAAGCAGATCACACATAGCATAATCACAAAACATATAAGTGCTTAAGTCATATTTCAATATTTCGGCAAAACAAACAATCACATTGGTATTTTTTTTGTTTACTTGTTCACTCATCTGACTGAAGTTTTTAATTAAAAAAGACATACCATGGTACCTCTACTTACGAACGCCTAACTTTTCGAGATATGAACCAGAGCCTCACGTTTTTTTTTTTTGCATCTACTTACTAACCAATTTTCGACTCCCGAACCTACGCACCAGCCGCCACCCCCATCTCCCCCGCCTTGTCTCGTTTGTTATGCCATTCTCTGTTCATCTCGGCACATTTGTGGTATAAAAAACAAGTAGTATAGTCAAGTATGTCTTCAAAGACGATCAATATGAAACACAAAATGATAAAGGAGCATCGCAAAGGCATGCATATCATCAAACTCGCGACGGAGTATGTACTATCCCCTGCTGCAGGAGCGCCCACGCATTGAGGGAAAGACAGAAGCTGTTGCCGCTTGGCAGACAGTACCAGCTTGTTTTCAATAATAGAACACAACTTTTTGTTTGTCAATTTTCATCTTTGGAAGCTAGGTTCCTTTTCTTTAATTTCTTGTTTTAAGTTCTCACTCGCGTTCTTTGCAAGGTACTTTCAATGACCACTCACACAGTCGCAAAGGTCATTAATGCGGGTTTTCATATTGCCTTTGAGCAAGATATTGAACTTTATTTTGCTCCTAGTAGGGCCTGGTAGCGCCGTTTATGTCGGGCATCGCTTTACTTTTTCTGTGTGTACTTGGTATTTCCACCAAGTGTAGCAAATTTGAATAGGTGCCTCCCTCTCCAAGCAAAGTTACAGGGGTACTCATTATAACAGCAGCCTTTTTAGAATAAGTCAACCCGTGAGAATATCCCATTTTCAAACTGATTCCAGGCCATCAACTGTTTTAGCCAATAGTGATTCCTGACTGCCTAATGACTTTTCCACGTGCCTCAGTCGTAGAGTGAGTCTCACAATTTGTAAGTGGTGGATTCAATTTTTAAATGTGCCAAAAAGAAATGACGAGTATATAAGCAAAAATAAAACAGTCATTTTGGTTCTCTGTATGTTTTTCATGGAAAACGAGGGCAAAATGTGTGTTCGGCACACATTATTTGCTTTTACATTGATTCCTATGAGAAACGTTGCTTCTACTTACAAACGTTTCTACTTACAAACCTGATCGCGGAACCAATTAAGTTTGTAAGTAGAGGTACCACTGTCAATGAATTACGCATTTTCAATGATATTGCACACTAGTGTTGCAGAAGAGAGATAGTAATTACAGTAGTCCTAAATGCTGGTTGGGGGCTTGTCGCGCTTCGTGTACCTGAAAGAAGACAGAGATGAAAAGGAAGAAGACAAAGAAGAAGACGAAGAAGAAAAAGCCAACAGCTAGCTGAGTTCATTATAACTCATTGGATTTAGTGATTTTGAGGCGGATCGGGTTGTCATGAACAGACGTGCAGGTATGATCCAAGCAAACAACAACGAAAGAATTGCGGTAAAGGCTCTATGCATTGAAACTAAAGCTAAAAAAAAAAATACCTCCCTGACATATTACATATGATTAAAAACTCTTTGTCAAATATTTATCACCTCTCCTTTTTCTTCTTTGTTCAATTCAGACATCCAGAGCAATAAATGCATTATGGCATTAATCAATAAAAGGAAAAATCCAACAGGCTCTCAGGGGATGTATGGAAATCTTGGCAATTTTCATTTGGGTGCTCAAGAAGAATCAATTAAAATGTAGAGATGTCATATTTATTATTCATATACTCATCTTTTTTTATTCTTACATGGAAAAAGTCAAGTAGGTTACGACTACAGCAAAGAGGGAGACGAGCGATACCTTCTTGCCTGCAGGATTTTCAAACCTGTCACGTCAATGAAGTAGTGGTCAGTTTATTCAAGCATGTAATTCACACCTTTGAAAATAATCTTTTCATGTATTTTTTTCTCAATTTGAAACTGTTTAAATAAAATATAAACAGTATTAATAAAATATTGTTGACATTTTCCTGTCAAAACATAGAAAAGATAAAGGATTTGAGCACACGTACATTCACTTGCATCATAATTCAAATTATCTTTTTTTTTTAGTGGAGGGAGCGCTGTCTCATGCAAGTGCAGAGTAGAGCTTACATGATGAGCATGTGCGGTGAAGCATGCGCTGCCTAGGGTTCCCACCTGACTTTTAGTTACTTTTCCATCTCTCCTACTCTAAGTGACTAGCAACACGTCTCGCAACTTTTTGTGGTGTTATTGGTGATTACTGGTGACTTTGAGACTCCGTCCAGAGCAGAAGCTGTTAACTCCTTTCCAACTGAACCCCCTCCCTATGCATGCCTGTAAATAGAGTTCCCATAAAGATTTGATTGCTTATTTACTCCTAAAGGCACCAATGTAAATTAATGTATTTCAGTAGTCCTCAACCCTTTTACTTTTAATAGAGCAGCGTACGGTTGGTTGGGGATCCCTGGTGTCGATGGCTTAATATTCAAATACAATAACATTTCGGCTGTAAGAAAATGACTTTTGCCCTTGGCTTTCACACTTGCTAATTAAAAAAACTGCAATCTATTGGTGAATTTTCATGCCTGGATGACGCTAGGTGTACGGAAGAGGTGTAGCCAGTGAATTAAACGATGGACAGAAAAAAACCAGGTGGGGCTGAAAAAGCTCCGATACGTAAAAGAAAGGCTTTACAGGATGATGCTGCCAAGTGTGCAAAGCTCACAAATATGTTTTTAAGAAGACCAACCGAAGAGGAAAATGGTAAAAAGCCAGGGTTAGGGGCTTAGGGCAGAACACGGGCTAATATTAGGCACAACACTAATTAGTATGCTAATATCAGGCTTGGATGCTCTGCTAGCTATTCATCTTGCATTTTAGAATATACGTATACTGCATATTTTAATAATGGGAAATAATATAAGGCGGCTCTGTGGCACACTGGGTAGCACGTCCGCCTCACAGTTAGGAGGGTGCGGGTTCGATTCCACCTCCGGCCCTCCTTGTGTTTGCATGTGACATACTACATGTTCGTTTGCATGTTCTCCCCGGGCCCGCGTGGGTTTTCTCCGGGCACTTCGGTTTCCTCCCACATCCCAAAAACATCCTTGGTAGGCTGATTGAAGACTCCAAATTGTCCCTAGGTGTGAGCGCGAGTGCAAATGGTTGTTTGTCTCTGTGTGCCCTGCGATTGGCTGGCAACCGGTTCAGGGTGTCCCCCGCCTACTGCCCGATGACAGCTGGGATAGGCTCCGGCAAGCCCGCGACACCCGTGGGGATAAAGCGGTACGGAAAATGGATGGATGGGAATAATATCAATAATGCAAAATAAAACATAATTCAAATGCTACAGTAGCCTACTTACAATCTTAATTATATGTTTTATTACCATAATTTTCGGACTATAAGTCGCACTGGAGTATAAGTCGCACCGGAGTATACGTCGCACCAGCCATAAAATGCCCAAAAAAGTGAAAAAAACAAACATATATATGTATATAAGTCGCTCCTGAGTATAAGTCGCCCCCCCCACCCAAACTATGAAAAAAAACGCGACTTATAGTCCGAAGATTACAGTATATATTTTTTATTTTATTATCTATACATTATGTAATCTTTTTCACCCATAGTCAGCACTTAAATAGTGGAGTCAAGTGACATAGCGGTAGGGATAACAGAGGTATTCTATTATATATTAGGTGTATATAATATACACCGACAGCTTCATTCTCCGGGCTGTTAGGATCCTGAACTCTCTCCCCCCTTCTGCGTAGTGTCCTGTACTTTTGCGCTATATTCTGACTGTCTGCTGTATGCACACTTGCTCCATTCTTGCTCCTCTTATTTATTGTGTTATTTGTTTATTTATTATTTATTCATCACTCTTATTTATTCATTGTTTGTGCCTTCTTGTTTTTATTTTTTTTGTGTTGTTTACTTGTAGGTATATTGTGTACTATGTCTTGTCACTGTGGGATAGTGGGAACGTTATTTTGATCTCTTTGTGAAGAAATTGACAATAAAGCCGACTTTGACTTTGACGTTGATTTTGTGGGCCTACCATTGGCCCGGTTGGATTTGAAAGTTCCGGGCTAAAAAACAGTCCCAGCACGCCACTGCATCCATCCATCTATCCATGAAATTTGGGAGTCTCCCACGTGATCAAGAAAGTTGGTGGGTATGAAATGGATGGATATTTTCACTTAGTAATTGAGTTTATTTGAGTGTGATTTAGGGAAACAAGAGCATTCACCCAGCGTGGAAAAGACTGCAGCCAAGGCTGACCACTTCTGTCTTATATGTCATAATCATGCAATTATTTAGTCCACATTTGTCAAACTCAAGGCCCGGGGGTCAGATGTGGCCCGCCACATCATTTTATGTGGCCCGCAAAGACAAAATGTGCATCAAATTGTCTTCACCTTTAAAACTCATCTTTTTAAAATGTTTGAACAGTTTATTAGTCTGATTTGAAAATGAGTTACTTGTCAGTTTGTTTTGTAGGTTACACGATTATATCATATGAGGAGTTCATAAATTGATTTAGGTTGACAGTCATAATGGCCCTTCGAAAGAAACTACGACTACAATGTGGCCCGCGGCAAAAATGAGTTTGACACCCCTGATTTATTCCATCCATCCATCCATCCATCCATCCATCCATCCATCCATCCATCCATCCATCCATCCATCCATCCATCCATCCATCCATCCATCCATCCATCCATCCATCCATCCGTCAATCATTGAGAAGCAATTCTATCTATTTTCTGCAGCACTTTTTCCTACTAAAAAATAATCTAAAGGTGATCCCTGATGATCGTGGACTGATCACAAGTCAATTGCAATGAGCATATGAACAGTCGAGCATCCACTCACACTCATGCCTGATTGTGCGGTGTACCTATTGATAGGAACATTGAGAAATTGGAGACCCTGAGGTTCAGGTTAGAAATTTATGTTTATATAGTGAAGCTTTGCTATGTAGTCACGTCACTTGCATTTTGTTTAGAGGAGCCAAAGGCGGACCTACGCACATGCAATTGAAGTGAGTCAAGGCTATCTGAGATCACAAAATCGTATGTGGGCGTTTCATCTTCTTAGATCCAAGAATGTTCAGAAATGCTTTTGAAAAAGTTTCTTGCCAAGCAAGCACATTGGTAAAGGCCAAATTCTAAGAAGAGCAGCCAAGTAACACACACATGCCTCATGTTTCACCTTCATAAAAAGATATCCTTCCACCTCCAATCACAGGTGTTATTTAAGTATCAATCTGAGCAATATTTTTCAGATATCTATTCTGGGGAAAACCTGTGGACCCTTATGAGGGATCAGTCAAAGCAAATTACTCATACTCTGTTGCGGGGGTGAAACGTATAGTTGAGCAGATGTTTCATTTAAAGAATATACGTATTTGTGTGAAGCGATGTTTCTGGATGTGTTGAGGTGCAGTATATTACAGATTCCAGGTGGAACCCTGTTCCTGAGTTCCTTCAGGCAGAAAGCTTCAGAGGAAGTGCTGTTTTATTACAGTGACTGATAGATAGCAGTGCTTAAGGTGAGCTCACACCTTGGCTACGCTTCTAGCTATTAAATATTTGCCTTAACTTGATGATGGTGTCCATATCTTAGCCCATCTGTTATTCTGCATACGTATTCCTTTTAGCTGTGGGAATTAAGTGTTGTGATGATCCCAGATCAAAAGTGGAGGATGGGGAATATCAAAACTCTGATTTTGACAATGAGTTCATCCCCTTTTTCTGTGGTAGAAGCTGCTAATGTTTAGACTTTATACCCCTAGAGGGCGCATTGTCAACAGATGTTCGATTTATTTGGATGCAGCTGGGTCACAGAAGACTTTCACATGTAAAGCTTTGCAGTTTTCACTGTAACAAAGTAGAAAAGCTAAGAACCTGAATTATTTTCTTAGTCAAGAGGTATAAAATGGTAAAAAAGATTACCCTAAATCTCAGAAGCAGTAACATTATGGCGATAAGGCTGCAAGAAAAACCGGAGCAAAAACAGACAATATCTGCTGAAACATATCTGACAATTCGTTCTGGCTCTTTGCCACACATTTCAAGCTTCTTCTCACTTTTATTTATTTCTGTTCTGGCAGTACAACAGAAGTTTTTTTTTGAAGGTTAGAGATATTGAGGGTTACTGTATCCATGCACACACACATGCACACACACACACACACACACACACACACACGCACACACACACACACACACACGCACACACGAGCTTTATCTGGTTTGTTAAAAGCACATCCTAGACAAAGGGGGAGAACTTGGATGTTTCTAAAAGCACTGCTTTACAGAGATAGCCTGAAAGGTATGAGCAGAAAAAAAAGATGTGACTTTTGGCCTCAAAGAAAGTGTTTATTCAAGTTCCCAAGGAGGTCTTGGAGATATGGCCATAACCAGCACTGAAATCAACACCCTTTAAACAATGACGGAAAAGGAGTAGTCCCACAACCCACATTGCAAAGAGTTCAAATGTTTTAAAATGACATTTTCAACTTAAACATTTTAGAAAAATATCCCTTAAAAGTCACTTAATGGATGAACACTGAATTATGAGGATGATACAATTGAATTCAAGCAAACCCGGGGGGTCGTAATATGAAACTACAGTGATCCCTTGCTACTTCGCGTTTCGTTTATCGCGGCTTCACTACATCGCGGATTTTTTTTTCCAAATTAAAAAAAACATTTAAAAGTCAAAATAAAACTTCTAAATTGAGGATACGTGTCGCGAATTAGCATCTTTCCGCTAACTCGTTAGCCTGCCCAGTACTTCTTGTTGGTGACCGTACTTCGCGCATTTCACTTATCACGGGTGGTTTTTGGAACCAATTATCCGCGATAAACGAGGGATTACTGTATATGTTAGCCAAAAATAAATGTGTTAACCATTTCCCAAAGATGCCAATGTAAACATTGTCACCCAAGGATATTCACACATAAATATTCCCATACACTCACAAGAGAGCACACAAACGCGTACATGCACACTCAGACTTCCAGCAGCAATTACAGGGGTATTTAGAAAATGGTGCCCTCTTTGACCTGTTTTCTTTTAATAGTATCACTCAAAGACTGTAAAGTTGAGAAAAGAAGACTTTCTCTCTCATTTTCTCATCTGTATCACTCTGTGTCCTGCCCTTGACAAAGACAAGGACAGGCTCAGACAGCCTGGGAACGGCCAAGTACTAAAAGATCCCGAGCAACACAACTTCAAAGGCCAACCCTTTTGCACAGCAGCTTAAACACACCCACACATACACAAACTGCGGCTTACATATTTGGGGTTACTTCCTCTGAAGTTCATTACGAGTGACAGAGCTATTAATCTCTTTGACGGCATGCATTTGCGTCAACTACAAAGGGAACAGATCAGTGCATAAATAGCTACCCAACAAGTTCCAAAATATATATATTTTTTAAAGACCACGAGTTTTAAAACACAGTTTCAAAGTAGGGTTTAAAAAGTGAAAGGTGTCACCGTGGGTTGGTGAGTTGCACCCCTGGCTTTGGATGTGGGTGGGAGTGGGCACTGAGACTCAGATATAAATTTTGAACTTAATTTTGTAACAACTGTTAAAAATTGGATGCATTCCGAAAACACCCGCAATAAACAAAAATCTGCAAAGTAGGAACGGTTTTATTGATGTAATAGTAACGCTTTATAACAACCCCCTCCCCCATAGTTTTATGCTACATAAAGCTTTCCCATTCCGTTAACTATTCCTTCCCACACTGTTCTGTGCATGTATAGTACCTTTGCAATACAAATAAAAGAACAATCACAAACTCATACTTTATTATGGAAAAATACAGTACAGAACAATAACTGTAATTGTATAACATTTCTTTACAGTTAGAATTAATATTAGTACAGTAACCCCTCGTTTATCGCGCATAATTGGTTCCAAAAACCACCCGCGATAAGTGAAATCCGCGAAGTACGGTCACCAACAAGAAGTACTAGGCAGGCTAACGAGTTAGCGCAGGGGTGGGCAAACTACGGCCCGCGGGCCATATCCGGCCCACGGGACCATTTAATCCGGCCCGCCAACCCTGAACAAATTGTATTAAACTTTTTTTTTTTTTGGTCATTTTGCCTGCAATGACTGCGTTTTCCCAGTAGATGGCGAAGCGCTCGCCTGCGCATTTACTACCGGAAGCCGTGTCAGAAAGCTCGGTGCACACTCACAAATGCGTATACGTACTCAGTAGTACGGACATGGCGCACTCTCGCTCTATTCGTATCAGTCCCAAATTTAGAGCGTGGGCTTTGACGACAGCATTCTTGTAATTCGCGCGCTGAGCTTTCAGATGCAGTTTTGCGCTAAAGCCGCCACAAACACTTCCCCTGGAATCCTTCCATTAAAATGAGTCGCCCAAGGAAAAGCAAGGTGGACACAGTGCCGAGCGTTTAAAAGAGAGTGGCCAATTTGGCTCGACGTACGCGACGTGACGTTCAGCCACATCAACATCAACCCGTCACAGATCGAGGTAAACGGACCAACACCTCGGATCTCTCCTAAGAATTGCCACAACAAATTTTACTCCAGACTAGCAAAAAAGGGAGACCAACAACACTGTTCCCACTGAAAATAAACGGGGGGCTTTCAAGTTTATTGTAAAAAAATGCATTTCGAATATGATTTGTACGCATAGCAGGGATTGAAACTAGCGACCATTCTCATTTTCAAACAATGCAGGATGCTCAAGGACATTGATGCACCACCTATTTGCGACTAATCTTAACCTGTAAAGTTCTTAAGGCTTACTTTAAGGAAGTGTTTCCCGTTTCCTCACTTCTGTTACCAGGTGTTTGTGAGTTAAAACTCTGCTCTGATTTTCGGATACCCCTCACCGTGTTGCCGTTTTGATGACTTTTTTTGGATGTATGCTTTCACCGATTCTTCAAGATGATACATTTGGTCAAAATGTTTGCCGTTTGATGTGATCTCATAAGATAAACATCTTTCATTAATCTGACCTGCAGGCACTGAAGTGATGGAGACTGTTATTCATAATAACAGTGTCGTATTTTATGAGAATCACTGATAGCAGTTTTTTAGTGATTTCTTTTTTTAATGCTGTTAATAAATGCATTTGTTTTAAAAAAAAAAAAAAACACTTGTTTGGAATATCCTTGCTTTACTACCTACTAAATAAAGGCCAAAATCTTTTATGCAATGACCTTTACAGGTCGCTTATATGACTTCACACAAAGCCTACGTCCATCTGCTCCCCGTTTAGAACCCAGTTCGGCCCGCCAGTCAAAAAGTTTGCCCACCCCTGAGTTAGCGGAAAGATACTAATTCGCTATCGTACTAACACGCGAAAACGGACTTTAAAAGGAATGTTTTGGAGCAATACTACATTGTCCTATAGGTTAGACACGTTTCCTCAATTTAGAAGTTTTATTTTGACTTTGAAATTTTTTTTTAATTTGGGGAAAAAAATCCGCAATGTAGTGAAGCCGCGATAAACGAAACGCGAAGTAGCGAGGGATCACTGTAATATGTTTTAATACATTGGGCTTTCTTCATGTAAATACACCGTAAATACGTAGTCCTACATGCACTATTTACGTACTGTAATTCATATTAATTTTACTAATAAATATCTTTATTGTTTGAGTCGATTTTGGTAAAATACTTTTATACACTGGGCTTTCTTCATGTAAAATAATAATTAATAAAATATATGTATTTTCCACTGCTGGAATTTCACAGAAAATCCGCAAAGAAGCGTTGATCCACAAACTATTTTTCACATTCATTTCTAATAAAAAAACAACAACGATGTAGCTAATCCACAAAAGGTGAAGCGTGACGTGGCAAGAGATCACTGTATCTGAATTTTAATACATTTTAAAACCACTGTTCAAAAGGATGGCTCGGTGGGGCACTGGGTAGCATGTCCCCCTCACAGTTAGCAGGGTGCGGGTTCGATTCCACCTCCGGCCCTCCCTGTGCGGAGTTTGCATGTTCTCCCCGGGCCCACGTGGGTTTTCTCCGGGTACTCCGGTTTCCTCCCACATCCCATGGTTGATTGTCTCTGTGTGCCCTGCGATCGGCTGGCAACCGGTTCAGGGTGTCCCCCGCCTACTGCCCGATGACGGCTGGGATAGGCTCTAGCACTCCCGCGACCCCCGTGGGGACTAAGCGGTTCAGAGAATGGATGGATGGATGTTAAAAAGGACCCTGCATGAAAGCCAAATACTCCTTTAAAGGGGTCTTTTTCAAAACCAGAGGTCACTCATTTCAGCGTTTTTAACTCGAGCTGGTTGGTGGAAGAAAATAGAAAGAATTGATGGATTAGTGGACATCACCTCCCACTTTCTCTGATCTTTCACAGTAGTCTCATGAGAAGGACGCCTCCCTCCACAGTCATCTAGTACACTTAATCTTTAGTGGCAATATTAGAAGCATGAGCTTGTGCCAAAACAAATGTGGCTCGCACACACAACTGTTCCCAAAGGATAAAGACTACAGGCCTGATTCTCACATGACTAGAGGAGAGTGCAAATGAGTGAGGCAAAAAATGGCCAGAATAACGTGAGAATAGAGGAGGAGAGTATCATGTGTGGGAGGGACAAATGATGGATACAAGATGTGTGAAGATCCTTGAGCACGATGAAAGAGTTAGAGAGGTTGTTTTGAGTTATTGGAACAAGACTTGGAGCAATGTGAGAATAAAAGCTTTAGGAAGGCAGCGTAGGTCACTGTGACATTAAAACAGGGATACATGTGAAGCTACACCTTGAAAGCAATGGTGGAATTGGCCTTCAAGATGCCTGTGGCACTATGATACTGACAGTAAGCGAGTAAGTGCAGATCTGGTTAAAACATGATAATTGAGCAATGATTGGTCAGGATCAGTGCTGTGGTGGTTGAAACGTTCCCTTTTATACAAAGTAGAGTTAGCATTCCAGTATCAATGGTCACTATATGCACGTCATCTTACAACATGTGGGAAGCATTACATACTGTCATGTTGGAATGACCCCAGCCTAAAATTAGTCCCACAGATGATATTCTGATAGAATCAGGGAAGGTACTCCGCTAAAATGCAAAATCAAGGCACAATCAAGATTTTACTGCTTTAATGGTAATCATATAAATGCAGCAAAGGGTGGGGCTGGAGGAGCTGCGTGAACTCTCCCCACCTTAGGAGGCTGGCCCGTTCAATGCCAGTGTCTAGGGTCTGGCCGTCAAGGGTTGTCCCCATTAATTCAAAAACTCTTGAAGATGATCAATAAATATAAAAAAAATCATCATGTTACTTAGTGTTAATTTATGTAGTGAGTCATTCAAAGGCAAAGTGATATAGCAACACAAGTTTCCTCCAAACAGGTTGGCAGGCAGCCTTTTTTGTCAAATATTTAAAAAACAACATTAGTAAGCTTATCAATCAGTAACTTATTTAACTAATTGTTGCATTATTGTACTTTCTTCAGGTTCTCTTATGAAAAGTCTAAAAATCTAAAAGTAAAAATAGTGGTTAAAACATTCCTTTGAGTAACTCAGTAAATTTCACAAACAGTAAAAAAAAAAAAAAAAAAATGAAAGAACAGAGAAGTTCATACAATTTAAAAAAAAAATAACATTTCCTTCATTGTTGTTGTTGAGAAACGGAATTGGTAATTTAATCGTCGCACCACAATCGGAACCAGAATCGGACAAATTCAAACAATGCCCAACCCTAGTAATACAATTCCTCAATCAACAATGAAACTGGGGCCAACTCTTATGGAGACTACTTATGTTATGATTACGAGTCTTAAACTTCTCTTGGTTGCTCACGAAATGGAGCAACACATTGTGGTTCCCCAAGGCCATAGGTGTCAAACTCAAGGCCCGGGGGCCAGATACGGCCCGCCACACCATTTTATTTGACCCACAAAGACAAATTTTGCAACTACCTCATGTGTCAATGCAAAAATTGCTAATTGTCTTTTTCAAAATCTTACCAGTTTTTACTCGTCTCTGTTTTCAAAAATTAATCCGTTTGTTGTGTAACCTACACTGGCATTGACAATCATAATGCCCCTTCGAAGGAAACTACGACTACGATGCGGCCGTGACAAAAATTAGTTTGACACTCATATCCAAGGCTGACCTGAGCACAAAAAGGGATAGCGAAAGCTATGTAGCAGTTGCTGGGGACAGGTGGACAAGGGTTTCTCATTGTACATAATGTGTCAAGAACAGAAAGAGCATTTCACATGTCATAGAAGGATTAAGTAGCCATAGAGCTATGACCGCAGGCATGTGTAGGATGCAACTACATAAAACAGCCAGCAGCAGCAAAAGTTCTGTCAGAGGTTTTCCAGTAACCCAAGTTGCGTGTACAGTATGCTTGGTTATAAAGCTGAAGAACTGAGCCACACAAGGATTAAAAGCCAAGCAACATTAAAGGCGTTAACCACCTGTTTCAAGCCTCTGAGGCCTGAATGGGACCACAGGGAGATTCTCTTCCTCAAGCACACCACCTGCTACCGCTACCGCTACTTCCTCTTTAATGTTGGACAAGAATTTAAGGGTCCAATAATGGCACTTTATAAAACTAACATTTGCAAAATCACAAACAAGCTTTATGTTGATATCTGTGGACCAAGGGTGTCAAACTCATTTTCTTTTGCGGACCGCATTGTAGTCGTAGCTTCTTTCGGAGGGCCATTATGACTCTCAACCCAAATAAATGTATGAGCACCTCATATTATATACAGTAAAAGCTACAAAACAAAACTGGTCAAATATTTAAAAAAAAAAAAGATATTAAAAGTGAAGACAATTTGCAATTCTAGTCATGACACGAATTTGATGCACAATTTGTCTTCGCGGGCCACATAAAATGATGTGGCGGGCCGTATCTGGCCCCCGGGCCTTGAGTTTGACACGTGCTGTGGACAGTTCTTCAAATGTGCCTCTCTATTGCGATTGCTGTAATATTCAGTTTTATAATCTGAGCTTCACATGTTGCTTCTCTACAATATTTATGTTGAATAGATTGACGGATATCAATAATATTTGTCAAGTGCCGGTTCGTGAAGCACTTTGACACTTTTCTATGAATAAAGACAAGAAAAATATGCTTGATTTGACTTGAATAGGCAAACATCAATAGTGTGGAACTAAATACTAGGCCAGAAAGTCCATTGAAAATTAGAGGCTATGTTAATGTATCAGTGATAAGTTGTTCAAGTTGTAGCTTTTGGTAGCTGATATGGCTGTGGATCAATGGTAGCACCGTCTTTTGTATAAATTAGAGGAAAAGACAAAAACTGTCAAATGTATTTGAGATTACACACGTTTTTTGCAAGACATCAATTTTCTTCTTGACAGTAGATTATAACAACGATTTTCATCCAAAATGAAGTATATAGCAAAGTTGCATTTATCCATTGAAAGAAATTAAGTGTAGCCAACCCAACAAAACACAGTGTTAATAATAAAAAAACAGAAGGGTAACTGAATCTATGCCAATGTACAGATCAGTGGGTTTCGCAACTTTAAAGACCACATTTTGCTGCTCTCTCGCTATTTCTACCCGATCCTTAAAATTGGCCATACGTTGCATTTTGACTGATTTGTGTAAAGAAAAATATTCCAGACCACTCACTGGCATGTAGGTCAGTGTCAGTGAATCAGATGTAACACATATTAAGAGGAACAAATACAAATCTGTAGCCAGACTAAGGCTGGCCATCTGGCTGTTTTGGCACAAAAATGAAAAGCCAGTCGACTTTACAAGAGATGATGAATTGTAAAACAGTTCACAAAGACTATGAGAATCCCGTACTGTATTTGTGCCAACCTTCTGCCAAAGTGAATAACAAAGCCCAGAATGACTTTTTTCCACTTCAGATAGATTGTTAGTTGGCTCCTAAATGACTGGTTATTAATATTGTTCTGTATATATTACATAAATAGTGGCCTCTACTCTAAAAGGTGCCCTATCTCATATTGTCAATGCATGTGTTGCCCAATTGAGTAAATAAACATTCCCTGATTCTGCAAAAACAACAGGTGGTTGCTTTAATTTACAGTACAGCTACAGTACAGAAAGGTACAGGTTGGCTTGATATGCTAAAACTTAATTTTACTAGCATGGGTGTGTGGCTGAAGTCGGATTAACACAGCGGCAAGAGCTATGTTAGAACTGTGAAGAACAAGTAAACAAACCCTCTTACAGGGTCGCCTGGAATGACTATAATTCGAGTAAATAAATCCACTATCCAATAGTCATTATTTGTTTGTATTAGATTTATTCAGGTTTCACAAAGATATATACGTATATATATACACACGTATGTACCATGTAAAATAATCTGCTTTGCAAAATAATTTTTAAAAACACCCAAAAAAGAAGGAATGTGAGAGAAACAGAAGAGCATACTGAATAATCAAGTACTTATGCCTTTCTGTTCTTTTATTTCAAGCACCAAACTAAACTAGTCCAGATCAAACCTCGGTGCGACACAAAGTTTTTATCCGCGTTAACATAAATTTTAGTTTGATCTGAGATATTCTGCTTGATTTATCAAAGGTTATTTGATCATTTTTAGGCTCTCTGCTGAGATTAATCACTGACATGCACGATAATGACCAAGACGTGCAGAACCATTGATCCAGTGCTGCCAGAAATTTGACACAAAGGACGTGACCGGCATTTTCAAATTTCAGTTTCCTTTTAATGTGATTGGTGTGTCCAGCCAGCTTCTCTCGGGAGACGCCAACTTGACACCATGGCCTGATTTGGGAGCAGTAAACAAACTATTTCGGGGCCTTTATCCAACTCTGGTGGGCTCCATCTACTTTATCACCCTCAGTGAAATGGAGTGTTAGGTTCAGAGAATGGCAATTTATGTATTATAATCACTTAAAAGGTATGTCACTCACATGGTCATGGATGTTCAGGGTACAGAATCAAATGTGCGAGTGCTGTCTGAGCAGAATCTCCTCACAGGGGTATGAATGGTTTTAAGGTCAATCCAGTAGATCTGGGCAACATCCGAAGGCCCACTGAGCTCACTATAGTTTATTTATCTCTATCCCATTGTCAAATGCAAGTATGTCTGCATTTCCTCTTAAACTTGGTCATATCCCACGCAAGGCTGTGTGGGGAGTTGCAAAGCCTCACGTCTGCAGCCGATTAGGAAGTGAGATTAAGGACTGCCAGGAGAAACCGGGCCATGGTGGAGGTGTGGGTACTGGAGGTGATGGAATGAATAAAAGACAAGTTGGAACCAAATCAGACTTGCTGCGCTTATCCGCCATCTACTGCACAGTGTTTGGACTTCCTTGATCAAGATACAAGGAATCAAGTTTGGGTTGGTTTTAAAGACCCACCTGCCATCCAAATCTCATGCAAAATACTTCCTGCCCTTTTATTCGCATCTACAATGTCAGGGACCCAATCATTCTAGACTCTAGAGCAGGGGTCGGGAACCTTTTCGACTAAGAGAGCCATAAAAGCAAAATATCTGGAAATTTGTTTCAGTGAGAGCCATATAGTAATATATTTCAAAAGTAAATTCAACTAAATGTCAGTATAATAAGCCTTTAATTTTTTTATTTTTTTTTTTTTAATAATGTTGTAATACTCACCATTAATGCGACTTCTGGTGCTGCATGGATTTGCCGATGTCTTTGTGGTCTGGTTGGTACTTGGTGAGGTTAAGCTTCATGCAATCGTTGAGACTTTCATTTATTAAACGTGACCGTAGATTGTTCTTGATGTTTTTAAGATGTGAGAATGACTGCTCACATGCAGATCCAAACATCGCCAATACACCAATACTCACACGCTGCAGTGTGTGGTATGTGACAGGAAGCGCGTTCCAAGTTTGGAGAATCAGCTGGTCTTTGGGTTGAATTTTTTTCATTTCTGTCCACATGTGCTCTGCTTTCTGTCGTGCGATTCTTTCCAAATCTTCATGAAATCTTCATTTCTTTCTGCTGGCTCCCGAAGGGTTATTTTGATGCAAAGGTAGCATGGCGCGTATCGGAGTGCCGCTTTGCATTCGTCCGTTTCATCGATGCAATTTTGTCATTGCAAATTAGACACACAACCTGCTCTCTCCACAAAGGCAAATTCCTCAGTCCATTCAGTCTGAAATATACGATACGCGTTATCTTTTATTCTTTTCGCCATCTTCTTTGTCGAAGCTGACTGATTCAAAAGAGGCGCTTACCTGTACTATTATCCAATTAAAACAATGGACAGTTGCTCCTCAGCTCCTGAGCTAATGACCGAGCAAACAAATTCTAAAGGGGGCGTTTACCTGTATGCTATTATCCAATTAAAACAATGGGCAGTTGCTCCTGCAGCCAACTGCAGCGCTCAACAGGATTTAGCCGCGGAAATTCGATGGCTGGATTAAAACAAGTGGTTTTATCTGAAGAGCCGAAATCTGCGAGCCAGATGCAATCAGACAATTTGGACTGGTCAATCATGCATGTTTTAGGAATCTGGGAGGAAACCCATGCAGGCATGGGGAGAACATGCAAACGCCTGCACCTCTGATCTGTGAGGTGATGTGCTATAACCAGTGCTGCCCTAAATTGAATATATACTAGTCAGTTAGTAAAGACACAATTATTCGGTGGAATTGTCAAAGATGATTAACAGAAAAAAATCATTTGTACTTTTAGAAAGTACTGCTGTTTTACATTTAAGTGCTTGGTTCGTGTGGAGTTTGCATGTTCTCCCCGTGCCTGCGTGGATTTTCTTCGGGCACTCCGGTTTCCTCCCACTTCCCAAAAACATGCTTGGTAGGCCAATTGAGCACTTCAAATTGCCCCTAGGTGTGAGTGCGAGTGTGGATGGTTGTTCATCTCTCTGTGCCCTGCGACTGACTGGCAACCAGTCCAGGGTGTCCCTCACCTACTGCCCGATAACACCTGGGATAGGCTCCAGCACACCCGCGACCCCCGTGGGGACAAGCATTACAGAAAATAGTTGGATGGATGAAAAAATACAAATTATAATTGTAACAAATGTTTTCGACTTGTATGACCTTTCTGACACTAACTACAGTTTCAGCAATGGGATTAGCCCTTGGTTATCCAAGAACTCCTCATGATACAGCAATTGTATTTTGCGAAATGTTAGCTGAATTTTTCTTGTTCCACACATGACTTTATCACTGTGCCTAGATACAGTTAAGCATCATACCGGTATGATGACTTATTTATTTGTGCTTTATTTCAGTTTAAACTTGTACTCCCTTTCTTTGCAGTCTATTTGTATCAACTACTATGTAAATATTTTTTTTTCCGTTTGAATAGATTGGATAGCTTATGGATGTGGAGATAAAACACTATTACACACATCTGAAAATAATATATATATATTTTTGCTGTCAGTTCCTCTTACACTTCTGCCTGGTTCTACCATCTGAGGAGTATTGGCTGTCTTCATTTTCAACCACTTTCATTCGTAGTACCACAGTCTCCAACACAGAAAATGAAAAAGTACTCATGTTGCTTCTATGGTAACACAAATAACTGGAAGCCAGTCATTTGAAGTTCATCCATACTGCACTAATGAAGCTAATAAGGCTAATGACAGAGGATCCTCTGTTCTCCTTTCATGTCAGCCATGAAACAAAAATATCTGCCCTCCTTAGGACCGAATTGAAAGACAAATTTTAGCTTCTCGGGTCGATCGGTTAGCTTTGGAAATCGAGAGGTTTTTTTATCATGAGAGGAAGCTCTTGGAGGCCAAAGAAGCGGGAGGGGGTTGTTTGGCACCGCCTGATGTCTCAAGTCATTAAGGACAAACTCTTCAATCAAATCAACACGTCTGATCTGACACGTTTGTAGGTTTAATAAAATGCAAATAAGTTAAAGAAACAAAAAAGGTTTATTTTATTTTATTTATACCCCCGTGCCCGCGTGGGTTTTCTCCGGTGGTACAGAAATTGCATGGATGGATGGATGGATGAATTCTGTTGGGGAAATTGGGGGACCACAATGTAGATGTAGATGGGAATGTTAGACCAAAGATGTTGTGGATTGGCATGAAGACCAAGTAGGATTTAAAACTGGATGGCGGTATTGTTGTAATTTTAGTATTAATAAAGAGGAGATTGATGGTTGAGACCTTATTGAAAGCCGCATATGACCGTCTCAGCAAACGAGAAAGGACATGAACGGGGTCAGACAAAACTGGGAGATGGCAATGTTTTCTTTGTGCAACACTGACATCTTGTGGCTGATCAAGACATCACAGTTATAATATAACCTGTGCAAAATAACACGTGCATCTCTGAAAGCACATGAGCAAACAGTAGGAATTAAATATATTTGTGTTTTCTTTTATAACACCATTGGTATGTTTTTCCACATTGTAGTGTGAATAAAATGTTCAAAGACAGAGTTTAATGTCTATCTAATGTAAAAACCTATGAGGATATATTGAAAATTGTGGCGGGTAATTGTGAACGTGTTGAGAAATGCTCGCACCCAAACTTCTTATCGAAATCTTCCATGAACTGACATATCTTGCATGTAAGTGAATTGGTTCCTTATGCAGTGAATGAACAAACGGATGAATGAATGAATGGATTAATCGATTCATTAATTAATTACCGTTTTTTTCTGTGTATAGTGCGCAAAATTTAACTAATTTATTGTCCTAAAATCTGGGGTGCGTATTATACATGGGTACAAAAAAAGAAAATGTTTTTTTTTTTTTTTAAATTTTTATTTTTTTTTTAAAAGAAAGTCATGGTACAACAAAACCAACAACAGGACTGACCGACAAAGTCGTGGAACAAAAAGACAGGGTGACATTACCAAAGACAGGAACAGAATGACAGTAACATGCAATGATCCAACGGTGAGCGGGGGCAGACAGGACTTAAATACAAAACACGTTACATCGATTGAGGTGACACAGGAAGAGAGGGGCGACGCGAACAGAAACTATGGCAACCTAGACACATAGCAAAACTGGGGACGAGACATGACAAATCTCCCCCGAAATAAAACTCACCTTTCTTCTTGTTTGTTGTCAATCGCGCATCGCATTCAGCCATCCTGCCCAACACACTTAGTAAAATTCATAATTGACGACACATCGTTTGATGCGATGGTGCAATCCTTGATGGTGTGTTATTGTCAAATATTGTTTGTTTTTTAATCTCCATCGCAAACCGGACGTCATACGGAGGCCGCCATTACAGATGCGCAGAACGGATCCGCAAGACACGTCAGCTATATAAAGAGCGAGAGTTGTTTTCTTCCTATTAGTTTCAATTCACAGTTTAATCAGCAAATAACAAAATGCGTATTACATGTAATATTTTATTTCACAACACTTTGCCTTTTTCCTTTCGTCTCTGCTGTTCACTTCAAACACGCTCCATACGACCGCAATGCTCTTGTATCAGACGCTCGCTCGATCACCTGCTAGTTTGCTGTCTGTCACAATGTACCCTACACAAATCCGAAACATTTGTTGCGGCTCCGAGTCACGACGAGGGGCAAGTTTTGGTTTCCAAGGGTGTTTTTATTCCTCTTCAACGTCTCTCCCATACAGAGCCGCCTCTTTCCCGTGCGCGCACGGAGCGCGGTGGTGCGTTTAGGGGCAGTCGGAGAAATCAACGCCAACAAAAAAAATGACATCCAGCCTAGTTAAGACCATACCAAAGAATATAAAAATGGGACCCATTGCCTCCCTGCGTGTGTGACGATAATTGGGACTTAAAAAAAAAAAATAATAATTTAAAAAAATCATAGAAATTGGGTGCGTATTATACATTATACATTTTCCAGCATCAGCATGCCATTTTTAGGGTGCGTACTATACATGGGGGCGCACTATACACGGAAAAAAACGGTAATTAATTAATGATCCTTAAATCTGTCTGTAAGTAAAGCCAAAAGGAAGCTCCAAAAAAAAATTCATCCGGGGGCTGATGGCTTTTAAAACCCTCTTATTCTAGTTTTGTTTTAATTTATTTTTCATAGCTCTTTTCTTTGTTCTCATTATTTTGATGTTCTGCATCTATACTTGTACAATAAACCTGGAAAAAAATATTTAATATTCAAATAGGTTTTGATTATTGGTTGTATGACAGACAATGTAACTATTTTAAAGGCGTATGATGATTTTCTATCGGCACTATAAATGGACAACAATAATCCTTGCGTCCTCACACAATGGGATGCAGTGACAATTTATCTCACGTTCTTAAATATATTACAATCAAAGCTAAATCGCTACAATTGTGTTTTGTTTGCTTCCGCTGTCGGTAATGAAGTTGTTTGGTATTTTATGTAAATTATTTAATGAAACATGTATTTACTTATCCATCCTCTGGTGTTTGATTTGGGGAGGGAGTGTAGCCTCCACCCACCACCGTAAGAGAGAGCGAGAGCGAGGGGCGGACAAAGCCAGAGAGAGAGAGAGAGAGAAAGAGCCGGAGAGAGAGAGAGAGAGAGAGAGAGAGAGAGAGAGAGAGAGAGAGAGAGAGAGAGAGAGAGAGAGAGAGAGAGAGAGAGAGAGAGAGAGAGAGAGAGAGAGAGAGAGAGATTGTGTAGCGTGCATGTGCGGCGCGTCTCACCTTTCAGTATCGCGCGCGCTCCCCAGCTTTGGATAACGTGCGTCATTTGCATTAACATGGAGGGCTGCATCCGCTGAGAATCAGTGTTGTAGTTTTTGTTATTTTTTTTATTTGTCTTTATTTTGTGGACGCTTTAATTCCACGTCCGGGACAGTGTGAACTCCGCCCCGCCAGCACCTCCACCCCCAAACCTCTCTGGAGGGGATTAGAAACACAAACCTGCTCGGTAAGGTCTTTAACTCTCATTAACAAGACTGAATAACAACTACACTGTAGGAAATTGCAATACACTGTTAAAAATAAAATAAAAATCATTGCGCGGTTGTTCTTAAATTCTGCCAAAATTCTGTCTCGCCTTGAGGTATAAGTAGTACACGTTAAACGGAGCTGATTGCTAAGAAAAAAAGGTACAATACAAATTAAACAGTAATGCATTTGACATTTTATTATGTTGTTTCTTAAATCTTAAAAGTGCAAGGCGAGAGGAGCATACTCCTTTGAGGGTACTCCAGCACAGCAGCCAACTCTCTGACAATCCATTAAATATGTTAATAAACCATATGCCTTCCACCAATGTGTGCAATGGATGCTGTATATTCCTCAAAAGTGTCTATTAGTAGTTACATAACGGACAGCTAATCTACCTCAGACCTAACCAAATAAAAAACAACAGTACCATCAAAGTTGTATTTAGTGATTAAGTAGCTACACCTCCACTCATGGATAACACATGCAGGAAAGTCCTGCCACTGCTCAACTTTACGTATTTAGATACACTAAGTGATATGATGAATGGAATGCACATACATAACGACGATGGCGGTTTATTTGGGGATTTCTAAGATTAGAGACAGTCTGACAGATGGGTGGTGCTGAAAGAACTGGAGCTCTATAAGAAAAATGAACTTAATACCCAAGATGTCTCACTGCTGACAGGAGAAAGAAAACACTCTACATTCTCTAAAAGTAGCCAACGTCTTTATTCAGCAACTTCAGAAGAATTGATGACTACACAAATAAATCACAGTCAGTTACAAATCAATAACTTCATTCAGTGACCGACTGTATCTCAAGTGCACACACACTCTCATGCATTTTATTGGACAATGTTACTTTGAATATTTTGCTGCATCATTCCTCCCTGAACCAGGCAACTTTTATTATTGCTATTCCATGTGCTCAAAGGACGTGTACATTTTTGTGCCACAGCAATGTATATAACTCATGGCCGGATTTGGGATCAAAATTACCATTGAGACTTGAGAAGAGATCAGATGAAATAAGATGAAATGAGTGCTGCCAAGTTCGGAAGGCCTTCTCATGCTTTATTAATTTATGATGTTATTTTTAGGCTCGGATACATTTTTGATGCATTTATCAAGTTTTCTACTCGATGAAGGCTCTCGGTGTGCATATCACTGTTTGCATGATGTTGCAACACCATTTTGCTGCTGATGATGACCATTTTGCAAACATTTATACATAGACACAATACAGCAAGTAGCATTGTTATTGATGGGCAAATTTAGCTCAGCTGAGTGCAAAATATGATGGAAATTTCGGTGTGCTATTGCTTGTGTGAATGTGTTGCGCAGTGTAACGTCGTGCCGCAAGAAGGTTTTGGTACGAATGCAGGTTGCCTCGGTTCTGACTTTTTAAGCTCTAAAATCAGCAGAAAGACTGACGCTAATGATATGAAAACGAGTGCATCATAGATACGCAATAATATGAAAGTGAAATACGGTTGATTATTTTTGTATTCTCAAGCGCACTGCCTTACTGTGTTCGTCGTTTCCATAGATTGAAGGAACTGAACCATCAATGAAATAAAGTCTTTCGGCGAATCCTTCTCTATACTGACAAAAGATTTCTGAAACACTTCTTAACAAGCAGGATTTTGCCCACAAATGTGAAAAAACTGCTTGAAAAATGAAATTTGACTACGCACTTTTTGAGGTTCTGATGCTGGGGGACGGTGCAATGAGTTGTGTGGCTTGATGCATCCAACAATTGAACATTTTGATCGCTCCACTTCGGCATCCTTCAGTTGTTTGGACTCCAAAAATCTCTCCGAGTAATAAAGATGGCGGATTTGCGAAACCATCTGGCCACACCCATTACCTTGCTTGGTAGTCCCGCCCCAACGGATGTGATGTAATAGATAAAAATACGTAATAGAAAACGAAGAAAACTGAATGGAGTAAAAAATAGCCCCTGAACAGATCAAAAAAATATCTCTGCAGCACCTGGAGGGATAGATTACACTTTTCTACAATCTTGGTGACTCCAAGTACACAATAAAATGAGTATAAAAGCAAAAAAAGGGGATTTTCCATGATATGCCTCCATGCCATTCATTTTTAATTAATTTTGAACTTTAATCACAGAATGAAAACACACAGAAAACATAATTATGATTATGAGGTGTGGTTACTGCAAAAAATGTGATGGATTGGATTAATGCGAGCGGCTGGATGGATTTTCGGGTGCTTGCATCACAGGTGCTCAAGTGACGCACAACGCCAAGGATACATTCACATGCAGAACACAAGCACATCCAACCACTTGAACAGAATGATGCGAAATGTGACAACTCATTAGCATATTTTTGACTTGAGTAACTGTTGTTAGAATTATTATTATTCTTTATTCAAGACTGTAGTTTCAATATATAAAATATGTGTTTTTTGACATTTTGTCAGCAGCTGATTAGTTGTTCCTACGCATGGTCTGAGAATGTTTAAAATTTGTTTGCAAAATCCGCACAAATTCAGGTACAAAGATATTGATATACCACTCATTATTACAAATTAGTACAAATTGGAAATAAAAATATTTAATTTGTCGACTTGACCCTCCTGACCTCTTGGAAATTCTTAATAAATGTGAGCAGGCTAAGTCAGTCAGGGGAGGATTCTCCAGGGGTTAGTCACAGTTGACCAGTCTTTTGTAAACACAACTAAGAAATTCAGAAAAAGCACTTGAGAACTGGTCCATACATACATAAGAAATCAGATGGTCACAAACTGGCTGGTCACAATTGCTGCATATGAAAAAAGTCCAGTTACTACATGAAAGTACTTGAATACAAATTAAAGCTAATGGCGCGACACAAAAATATGTCACAGACTTGAAATTATTTGTTGACAGCGCTATACAGCCAGTTCCAAAATGCCATCTGCGCCGATTCTTCAAGGTGACCCTACACTCGTTTCTGCCACGATGATGACCTCTTTGTCACTACTCAAAGCTTGCTAGCATAGATGAGGGTGAGAGAACATATTAAATCTATAAATATGGTGAATATTTCTCTTCACCACAAAACTACAATTGTGATGGCATTTTTTCCTTAATTGTGAAAAAGATGCAAAATATTACAAAACATTACAAATTCCTATGAGCAAATCTCTTCTTTTCTCAATTGTGAAAAAGATCCAAAAGATTAAAACTCCTATTGAGCAAGTCTCCCTGCAAGTTTCAAACAGAGGCAACACATTTGGAATATTGACATTTTTTAACATTTATATTAATTTTTTGTTTTCGTGTGAATGAACGAACGGTTCTTTGGAACCTCATATATAATGTCTCCCTCCTTCATCTCTCAGTCTCTTTCCTCATCTGTACGCTCGCTGACATGTCTGTAAATTGTTGGCAAAGTGAAACGGCCGCATTATCCGAATACATTATTAATGTGTGCAGCCCCTGACGAGGACACACCCACATTGAAACACTCAAACACAAACACACTCTAACTCACCAAACCTACATTCACAAAAAAAAGTCACATACAGCATGGCCTTTTGTGTTCAAATGCTAATGCTTGCTAGATGGATGAGAATATAATTTGTTGAGTGCAGCGTACATGTCAAGTATTATTTTCTGTTAGTTTCCAGCATCCTCACAGCATGATGTTGCCACCACCATCTTTCACTGATTTTGGGGTAATGAGATGATGGATCAGTGTTAAGCCCCCACTGAACTATTTGCTGCTCAACTGATTAATAACCTCCTTTCCTGGTTTATTTCACTTTAACACAGACTTTTTTGTGCATATCCGTCACATAATGTTAAATTGGAGGTTGTAATTTAAGAAAGCCAATTTGGTAAATCATTTTTCAATGTACTGTAAATATTAATTTAAGAAATAGGTTTAAAAAAAAGCCAATTGGGTAAATAATTTTCCATTACACTGTCAAGTCAAGCAATAAAAAACAACAGAAAAATTGACTACAGTGAGAGCTACAGGAAAGAAAAGTCTTGAGTCAGTATTTGACAGTTGGGCTGATGGGACTTTTGCCAGGGCTTTGCGAGGTCCTCATTAAATATGCATGGTGTTTGGAGCTGGGGCAAGTGGGACTCAACAAACA
Source organism: Syngnathus typhle (assembly GCF_033458585.1). Classification (NCBI taxonomy): domain Eukaryota; kingdom Metazoa; phylum Chordata; class Actinopteri; order Syngnathiformes; family Syngnathidae; genus Syngnathus; species Syngnathus typhle. Next base: position 11,085,888 of record NC_083740.1, read on the forward strand.
GCACAAAGAGCCTAGCCTGGCAGGACCATCATTTTTTTCCCCCCTTCTCGCTTGTCTCCCCAAGCTGTCTCCTGTTCTTTCTCCAAATTCCGGATTCTTTTCCCTCCCTGATGCCTTTGTTCGTTGATTGGTGGTCTATCCCACTATTTCTACATTAATTTCTGCTGAGATGTTTCCCATTCTGGTTTCTCTTTTAGTTGCTGCTTTTTCCGAATATGTACTGCTGCTGCTCTCTCTCTCTCTCTCTCTCTCTCTCTCTCTCTCTCTCTCTCTCTCTCTCTCTCTCTCTCTCTCTCTCTCTCTCTCTCTCTCTCTCTCTCTCTCTCTCTCTCTCTCCATCTGTGTAAGCACAAAATATTTGAGTAGGGACGTTTGCAAGGAAGTGTTACTATTGTGCAGCAGTATGCAATGGTTTGTAGAGTAAGCGCAATAGAGAGGCAAATTTGAAGAACGTCCGCAGCACGTGTCAAACTCAAGGCCCAGGGGCCAGATACGGCCCGTCACATCATTTTATGTGCCCCCCGAAGACAAATTGTGCATCAAATTCGTGTGTCATGACTAGAATTGCAAATTGTCTTCACTTTTAATAATATCTTTTTTTTAATTATTTGACGAGTTTTTACTCGTCTGATTTGAAAACGAGTTATTTGTCAGTTTGTTTTGTAGCTTTTACTGTATATGATATGAGGTGCTCATACATTTATTTGGGTTGACAGCCATAATGGCCCTCCGAAAAAAGCTATGACTGCAATGCGGCCTGCAAAAAAAATGAGTTTGACACCCCTGACATAGGGAGACAGTTTTCTATGTATGTGGATTTTCCATGCTAGTCGCTAATAGCCTATTCTACATTTAGAATAAGCATCCACCTACTTCACAAAACATTGAATTCATAATCAGTTCGACTACAAGACTGGACCATTTAATGTCTAAATGGGAATATAGTTTTTTGGAAACTAAAAAAGGCACTCCTAAAATGCTGACTTTGTTATTTTGAGTTTTGCTCAAGTCAGGTTTAAAATGGTTATAATAGGTAGTAGCTACACATAAAAAAATCAAAGACTTGGAAGATTGCATTGTTTTGGCGCCTTTTAATTTATTGTTGTTTGATTTCCTATGCACTGTAACTGAGTTTTATGAATTTGTTTGTCATTAGGTGATGAAGGCTGGTCCTCTTCAACATAATGATGGATGAAGAAGTAGGATGGGACTTTAAGTGGCGCCCACGTGGAGCCCTGACACAAAGGGCTGAGAGCAGGTGTGTTGGTCTGTGAACCCGAAACCTTTTATAGCTGTATATAAACAGACAAATGACAAGATTAGACTATTAGCAGAATGTGGGATAAGTACTGCATGGGACAGACAGCAAGAGGGAAGTGTGTAGTGAACCACAGACACTGTCTGTGATCCCGTTTAACTTTGTCCATTGCCCTAGCCAGACCTGTAAGGTTAAGGCGAAACACATTCTAATCTGGCTAAGCGTGGGTGACGCACAAAGTCTCTGTCATTGCCTGCAGACATACACTACTTGGTAATCTCATTTGCCAGCACTGTGATTTTATTGCATTCAGCATATATAGCATAACTTTAATTGCTGGGTTTAACAAATGGTATGATTGCTGAATAGATTTGTTAACAATCTACTGCTGTCATAAATCAACATTATATTTAACTGAAATAACATGCAAGTAAGTAGTATTTTAAATGGATATAAGGACCTCCTGGTTAAATGACAAGGTGTCTGTCTATCAATTGCATTTATTGGTGAATAACACTAAACAACATATCTACAATAACAACAACATAGTATGTACAACAACAAGAACATATTTACACTAGCAAAAAACATACCGTGTTTTCCGCCCTATAAGGCGCACCTAAAAACCTAAAATTTTCTCAAAAACCAACAGTGCGCCTTATAGTCCAGTGCGCCTTATATATGGACCAAATTCCTAAATTTAAACTGGCCCAAAGCATTGTGTCATGAAATCAATCATAAGTGGCCCGCTGAAGACTATGAATCATGACTCAAAAAGACTATGGATCATTATTTTATGATTATAAAGTAATTTGTTCCGTCTGAAGTTGAAATAAAAAAGATAAAATGGAGAATGATTTGATTTGGATTAAAAATCTGACATGATGCATTAATGGTGCGCCTTATAGTCCGGTGCGCCTTATATAAGGATAAAGTTTTAAAATGGGCCATTCATTGAAGGTGCGCCTTATAGTCCGGTGCGCCTTATAGGCCGGAAAATACGGTATATATACTAAAAAATTTTTTGTTTTATAGTAAAAAAGAAAGTAAGTAAGTAAAAAAAAAAAAAGACGAAAGAAATATGACCATCGGCATTTGAAAAAAAAAAAAAAAGGTCTTCACGACCGTGGCGAAAGCGCGCAAAAAAAAAAGTATTCCTCCATAAACGTGCGTTTTCGTTTTGGCATTGTTTTGTATCCACTTGCTGGCAAGCACTGGCCTACTTCCTCCTCATACACACACACGCAATCAGCAAGGCGGCTAGATTTGAGGAGAAGGGTGTGACTTATTTGCAAACGATTACAGAGAAACCTGGAATAGTGTCAAATGGAACGGAGTGGCAATTCTTTTGACAATGTACTATACATGTGAGGGAGTCCAACAAAATCCAATTTTTGAAATTCGCCCCGGACATATTTTTGGGGCTGAAAAGTAGGATTACAAGATTTTAAAAAATGGTCGGTGTTATGAATATAGGTAACGTTGTTGATGTAATTGTTAACTGCCTCTACATGTTTTTTCCCAATTAAGAAGCTTCTCACACCAGTTTGGGAGAAAAGATACATGTGCTCAAAAAAAAAAAATCCTCTCCCACTGAGTCATCTTTTTTTAATAAGGCAGCCAAGGCCATATGTATGTGTGGCTGTCCTCTGTATTACAGGAAGCATGTTTATTACACCCCCCTTCCCCCAGAAAAAAAATATTTTTATGAAAATTAATCAGCTCACCACTTGCCTATCCCTGCTAAATGGTCTTTAAGTGTGAATGTGAGTGTGGATGGTTATTTGTTTTCATATCTACAATGACCTGCTGTCATTTCATGGGTGTACCCAACCTCGTGCCCTGAATCAACTGGGATGGGCTCCAGTTGCCCACAACCCTAATGGCAATAACTGTACAGAAAACAAATGCATGGGAACTCTACATTAAGGCCTACAAGACTATGATCAATATTCTAGTAATATTCATAAAAATGTGATGTCAGGAATAGAAGTAGCTTTGTCACAGAAAATCCATTATAAGAAAAAATATGAGATTCTTCCTCTTCTGTTTTTATTTCTATCACAACATTAATTGGTGGTAATCTTCCATTATGGTGTTGTATTAGTGGCTGAATAATGTAACCATGATAAACACATTTTGTGACTCGAGAGGGGAGTCAGAAAATATTGTGGCTGATATCAAAGGCAATAAAAGATATTTGTCTATGTCTTCTTAACCTGTTACCATATTTTCATTTTCTGTCCTTCTTTCTTCTATGCTTACTTTTTTTTTTTACATTGGCAACTTACCCGCTGATTTCCCGCCTCATCCGCTTGTTCCTTCTAATGGATGGTGCTAATGCCATCATCAGCAAAGCACGTCTGCCAGAGATTGCTTCCTGCAGCTGTGGAATACATCACAGCCTAGATGAGATCGAGTCATCCTTTATTTCGATCCTTTCAAAAATATTATACCCTTATTATAAACTACTATTCATGAGTATAGCATATCCAACATGTATTACTGTGTATGTGCATGTTAGTTTTATTTTATGCCAATTTTGCCTTGTGGAACTTCTGATCAGCATTAGGGAGCTGTTTGATCCTGTTTAACTGACAACAGGGTTTTCAGCTGATCTATTTTCCTCTTAATGTATGTGATGGTCCAGTTCTTTTTTTCTTGATGTCTTGATTAAAAACAAGCGTTTTTTTTATGCATTTGATTTTAATTGAATCAGTAACACATAATTGTGATTCTAGCAAACTTGACCTCTTCTCAGGTAAATGGAAGTGCAAGACAGGAGTCGCTCCCCTTCCCGCAAGACCAGCAGGGTGGAGCAGGTGGTGGGCAGATTGCTGAGACGTTCACGGGAGTTGGGCAGCAGGTCTCATTCGTTGGGCAGGTAAACCTTTGGATATAAAATGTTACATCTGAAACGTATTTCCAACCAGTAGTTCAAATGTTACAACTAATAGGGAGGTACGTACATGTTGGGCCTGGGTGATAAATCAATGTCAGTATGTGTTGTGAGATAAAAAATTAGCAGTAAGAAAACTCTCATCTCAAGCTGTGCTACAATTGCCACAATTACCATCGAAATGTTGAGCACAGAAATGTGCTTTGAGCGCACTTGCAAAGCTCCTTTGAGCATAGCCCGATGGGTGCTTATCTGCTGAGTGCCAACTGGAAGAACTGCAAAGTGTGTGTTCTGTGGCATATGCGTATATACAATCTAAAGTGTGGCTTGACTTTTAAGATAAATGACCTGTCACCTCAATGCAGCACATGCAATAAGTTTATGTATTGCAAAGAGGGTTGCATGACTAATGTAATTAAACTCAGTGTCCGGGCCATCGGGTGCCTACATACTGATTCTTGGAGACTTCACTCTTGGTCCTCTCTCCCATCTACTACTAATAATAAATCCTCTTTAAATGAAACATTTTAGTCTACGGTCTAAAAACTGAGTTGCAGTTCACCGGAGCATTTACTGCTTTTGTTTGTTGTAGAAGTTACAGCTAGCAGTTTGCTCTTTTTTTGCGTGTTTCATTTTGGATGTTGAGCACTATCACTTTAACGTTTTACATACGTACATCATTCTGAGAAGATAAAAAGAAATTATTTTCACATCTCATTGATCTTGTTTCCAGCCTCCAGTTGCTTTTTAAATTGATAGGGAGGGACTGAAAAGGGAAATGAGAAGCAGGCAGTGCTCAAAATTGAAGGAATTAAAAATGCTGATTGTCTTGACTCGCATTTTGGAAAGTCTAGTTTCATTTTCCTACACACAGTTTGTGAGATGCTTCATTTTGCAATAATGTGATAGTTTTTCGCACTCTTAAAGGTGCTAATTAACAACTTGATCACAACTTGAGCACAAAGCACAAAAAGGACAATGGGTACCAAAGTGACAATGACTCACTCACTCGTTTCTGTCCACTTGCAGAGACAGAGTTGCAATAGATGGGAGGCCAGGAGAGTCCTCTGGCACAGAGGAGCGGAACTATCCCTTTCGCTTGAATGTTTTGATCCAGCGGGACTCAAAGCTCAAATCCCATGGCCTCACACTTTCTTCCCAGACACCTATCGTGGTTCAAGAAGTCACCCAAGGTATGAAATGTGAAATGTGTCGCTTTTGCTCTTTGTTCATAAATACAATTGTGTTCAGAGGTTTACTTCCACACATCATGATGATGTCATATCCATTGCCATTCATCAACAGAATAAGATATGGCTTCCTGCTATCAGCTTTGTATTCAGTTAAACATGCCTGCATTTCACACTTTTAATTCCTGGGTTGTTTGCAAATGTCCTTACCTATTTTACTTTCCCCCGAGGATGATTCTTTGCCTCTTCTACTTCCAAATCTGGTCAAATCCAAATAACGTATTTGCAACTGATGATCTTGGCATCTGTAGTTGTTTAGAAATGGCTCCAAACATAGACAACTATTAAGCTGACAATTCTCCTTCTTAAATCTTTAGGTCATTAGACTTTCTTGTTCACAGTATTGGCCAATCAATTATTTGCCTGAGGCGCTTGATTGTTTGTTGTCTGCAATCCAGTGCTGAAGTCAGGAATGCGTTAACTGAAAATGAAACAAACAAATCTTTTCAATGCTATTTCCCTCAGTGTTTGAGGTAATAATTACAATTGAAACAGGTCGCACTTCCTAAATTTCTTTAGTGAAATGAAAGAACCTGAAGTTGTGTACATGATGCTACCTACACAAACTCCCACAATTGTGAACATTTTATGCATTCAGGTGGTCCTGGAGATGGCCGTCTTGTCCCTGGCGACCAGCTTGTGAAGATCAATAATGTTGTTGTCGATGACCTGACACCGGAGCAAGCAGCTGAAATCATCAGGTATGCACTTACACTGGCAACTTCATTCAACCACAACACACAATGCATGCATGAGTAGCAATGTAAACACCTAATTTAAATTGAGTTACCTGTATTTCTTTATTAATGTATGTCTTTCCGTTCTTTTTCATAGAGAGTGTCAAGAGTCATTGTCTCTGACTATACTCAGAACAATGTTGGTAAGTCACAGTGTCTCACCAATGTCATACACACATATTTGTAAGCAACAGGCATTGTTGAAATTTGATTTATCAGTGTGTAAAATTTATGTGAAATTTGTTCTGATTTTAAATTGGGTTTTTAGTGCAAGACAGTCACAAATATTGAGTGGAGGATACCCCATAGAACAAACTGATGATTTAGCATCAGGGTATAAATACAACCATATTAAATGTGCTTTGCGATTGGTCCCCTGCCTACTGCCCAGTCAGCTGGAATAGGCTCCAGCATGCCCGCGATCCTCGTGAGGACAATCGGTTCCGAAAATGGATGGCTAGAATAATTAATATGAATAGTGTGTGAATTGCCAGCAGAGCTAGACTTTAAATTACATATGGACAACTGTCTACGTTGAGTGACAAAAAGGTGAAAAAGATTGACAAAACATATACTGAGGTGGCCAGTTACAGAAATGTTGTCGGTCCATCGTCCATCATTCGTCCACGACTTAGGGACCCTTCCATCCTCATCCGTCTGTCATGCATTCATAGTGGTCCTCATCTGTAACCTGTCATTGTAAAGGGCTTCTATCAACGGTCCGTCCATCCACCGTCAGTCCGGAAAAAAAAGTCTGGGACAGAATGCCCACCTCTGTGCACAAGCTGTATCACAAAGGTTCCGGGACTAGTGTCACAAAACAAAATTTCTAATCCTAAAAATAGAATGCAAAACTATTTGAATGTTAAATCTTCCCTTTCAAAGAAATCCCCCTGGAGTCGAACAAACTTTCCCAGTCTTCTCTGCCTCACATTCATCCGCTCAATTATTCTGGGAATCTCCGTATTGCAGTCATCCCAAACATCTGAAGCAAACGCTGCAGAATGTATGACTTGTTGATTGTCTGCCCCACATTGAAGAGGAACCCACATGGTTTGTAGTTTGCGTTGGAAGACTTTTGTGAAACAAGTCCTTGAACTTTTCTCATTTACTATATACTGCATGTGTGTGTTCCTTCATATCGTGTGGATGCAATGAATAATGTTCAGATGTATGCTCTTATTGGGAACAAACCTATAAATCATCATGTTATCAAGGCTCAGGTTGAACATCTTACTGCACAGCTCTCCTGTCACCAAGGTCCTGCTGCTATATCCCTCTTAATTGTATGTGTGTATGTTGGTTGTACTGTATATGTATGTTGGTGTGCAAGTGTCCAAGCATTGCACTTCAGTCAGTATATGAGGAAGCAAATTTATGTCTTCACTCATGTGAAGGGGATCACTAAATAAATGAGAATGGGCCTCAATAATTCTTTGCTATGCCGCTGCTGATGTTGTAGCAACTCTAATCTCATTTGGTTCATAGCTTTCTACGTGTATAGTATGTTAGAGTCCACGCACTCTGAGTTTCAGTGGCATGTGACTGAAAATATTAAATTGAATTGAATGTTTCACATTAATTGACTGAAGACTATAAAAGTACCGTATTTTTCGGACTAAAAGTCCCTCCGGAAAATAGGTCGCATTAGCCATAAAATGCACAATAACGTGAAAAAAAACATATATAAGTCGCTCCGAAGTATAAGTCGCATTTCGGGGGAAATTTATTCTACAAAATCCAACACCAAGAACAGACACGAACGAGCAACAACAGGCTAAAGGATAGGTATGCTAACGTGACATAAACACAAACAAAGAGCTGAGAACGGGCCTGCCGTAACATTGACAATTATCTAAATACCTATAACGTAAATAACACCTTTATCAAACCATCTGTGTCACTCCAAATCATTAAATCCATCGATCGTCTTTTATGTCAATGCCGGGTGCGAGCCGCTGACGGCGGTTGCACTTCAAAATATTCCGCAGTCCCATATAATTATACACAACAATTTTATCAAAACAATCTTTGTCACTCCAAGTCCTTAAATCCCGTGATCGAATCCTTTGTCCTTTATGTAAAACACCGCCGCATATGCGCCGCGCCGCAGTTGCAGTTCAGATTACAGTAATCCCTTGCTACATCGCGGATTTTTGAATTCTGAAAATTGTGAATAATTTCACATATAAATCGCTCCTGAGTATAACCCACACCCAAACTATGAAAAAAAACACGATTTATAATCCGAAAAATACGGTAATTATTGTTTATATTGTTAGTGTCAATCGCGTTGGTAGCACAGCGGTATCGTCGTTAGCTCAACTGCTTCACAGTTTTGAGGTTGGGGGTTCAAATCATGGCTTCAGCCTCCTAGAGCTTGCATTCATTTTCTCCTGACACTCGGGTTGGCTCCCACATTTTGCAACATGCATGTGAAGTTAATCAAGGATATTTTGCGTAGCTGTAAGTAAGATGTAAATGATTGGTTTTCGATAATGTCCTGTTATTGACTGGAATAGGCTCCAGCACACTCAAAACCCTAATGAAGACAAATGCCATAATGAAAGGTGTGGCTTCACCATAGCAGTATGTTTGCACACAATCCTTGCTGAATGCCCACTTTGAAGAAAACGTCTTACCTCTAAATTTTAGTTTGTTATTCAAAGTACATACTATGACTTGCATCATATTGTCTGCTGATTAAATTATGAAAATATCCCGCCATCGTTTTAGTACCTTGTATATCTTTCAGGGCCCTAAGTCATCATTTATCACGCCTGAGAAGAGGGCCAAGCTCAAGTCCAATCCTGTAAAAGTTCGCTTTGCTGAGGAGGTGGAGTTCAATGGGCACGCTCAGGTTAGCGTTAACACAATCTCCGTTTACAGTACTTTTATGCCGACGCTCTTCTCTGTGAATGTTTGTTTTCGGATCTGTTTTTGCAGATCTGTGACGTCTGCTCATGTGAACTCATCTGAGATATATGGGCAAAGTCAGAGTATATTGAAACACCTGGTTGACAAATATCTCAGTTGATGGTCATGTGGACAGACCCCTGTTGGATCTATTTTTAGCATGAGGATTATATTTTAAATCAACATGTATATCGATGAGCAGGATGTAGCAAGTGTCCTGTAAATTGTTCGTGTTGTTGTGTGAATATGTGCTCAGACATATACTTGCTTGTATTCTGTCCACTCAAGATAAGTGATGTCTTTTTTTATCACACAAGCCTGGCTCTGGCTGCTTCCATTCTGTTACCGGATGTGAAATTAGCTGTATGGGAAAAACCACTGAGGCTGGAGTGCCCATTACTAATCCCGGAGAAAATGCAAGTCGATATTTGCCTCATTGCCCAATAATGACTGTGATTAATGTGCACAACAAGTAGATCCATGTTAGGGAAGGAGCACAACCAGTTCTGGGTATTGTCTACTTTTGCCTGAACTCAGCTGGACAGGATAAGCGGTATTAAAAATGAATGAATGAAAATGACTAAATAGTTCCGCATGTGAAATACTATGCTTTTGTCTAACTCGTTCTTTATTTTCAATCTTTGTATGGCTTGCAGGGCAACTCACTGCTATTCCTGCCTAATGTTCTGAAGGTATATCTGGAGAATGGGCAAACCAAGGCTTTTAAATTCGAGCCCAGCACAACAGTCAAGGTAAGTTTAAACATATACATTCATATTATTACTTGTGTAAATGAGATATTTCCTAAGCAAGAGATAAAAGAACATAATGGCAAATGGTGGCAATGGCCACACCTTGTCAGTCTCGAGCCATCCCACTGGCCGTCCCACATCTAGCCAAGGGCGTCACCAGGGGATGACCATGGTCACCCCTGAAAATGTATTGTTATTAGTCTGTGCATCATTAGTAACAATAACACAGAAACCAAAGTGAGGCCAAATTATCGGAAATGTAACCTATTGCGAAATTAGTGTTGCAATCATGACAAGCCATGTCCAATGGCTTCTGCACCAATGACATTTTATCAAGACACTTTTTTTTTGCCAAGTAACCATCACATAACCCATGCTGGTTCCCCCCCATCACTAAACTTGCAACTGCAAGGTTGATTTTTATTTATAAAGTGCAACAATGTTTATCAACCTCTTATATCGTGTATTTCTATTCCCATTTTTGTTGTTGTTTTCATCAGGATATTGTGATGACGCTGAAGGAAAAACTTTCTCTGAGAAATATTGAACATTTCTCCCTGATGCTCGAGCAGCTGTACAGTGTCACTAAACTCCTTCTGCTACACGATGAAGAGAAGATACAGCAGGTATTGCTACGACACGACACTCTTTACACGCTTCGCCGAATGGATGTATTGAAGTTTTTTGTAGCAACATATCTTTCACCTCTTTGCAGCAGGTTTAATTTCTCATTTCTTTGAACAAGTTGCACATCTTTGGCACATCCATGCTAATTATGTCAAATCTTTGCTATTTCCAACATTATAAATTACTAATTTGCTGTTGCTCAAAATTTATATTATAATTATAATATATTATAATATAATTTATATTAGAATCTCAGTTGAACTGTCTCACGCCCCGCAAAATGTTGGCATTAGTTCATCATATGTCTTTATATGGAAAATGCTTATGTCATTATTGCCTTATTAAGATTATTAAACATAATTGAGATTATTTCTATGCATTTCCATTCGATTTTTTACCCTAGTGAATCTTGACTTTCAAACAAAGGGAAATGTGCGAAGCATTAGCTCACCCAATGATAAAGCAGTTTTCTGAAATAGCTCATAGCAAGTGAAGGTAATGTCATGTGGATGAGAATTTGTGGCCCAAAGGGAGTAAGAATTTCTACAGTGATGCACGTACAATTTGCCCTGGGGAAATTGTCCTATGGTTACATAATGTCTACATTTTCTTTTCTTTTTTATAATTAGTGTGTTCTTTATGCTATGCCGTGCTCTCTTTTGTTTTCTCAATGACAATGGCCTAGTTTGTCAAGAAATTATAGTGGAAAGATTAAAAGTGAAATGTGAATCTTGCCCAGTGTCTTGCAATCAGTTTTCCACCAACCCACACAAAGGAGTCATTTTCAATTTAGACTGTTAATTTTGTCATCAAAACTTAAGCATCAGTTTAAATTAGAATATCCCTCCAGAGCACATTGTACGATGACATAAAGACTTGTTGTTCTGATGGCACTGACAAGAACAGTGACACAAATACTTATTTTCACTTTTGGTTTGAGTTCAGGTGGTCCAGAAGAAGGAGTCCCGTGACTACAGATGTCTATTCCGTGTTTGTTTCATCCCAAAACTATCTGAGACTCTGCTACAAGATGATCCGTCTGCCTTTGAGTATCTTTACTTGCAGGTATATTGTGGAAACAGTAATCTCTACTGCTAGCATTTTAGCTTCTATATGCCCAAACTGACATATTTGATATACATTACTTTGATTTGCTTGTCGATACTTTCTCTCAAATTAAAGGTTCCACGCTAAATATGTTTATAGGTGTGTTGTATTTTGAAGCTCTTCCTTTAATATAACACTCAAGTGTACTCACTTCAACAGTTATTTTCATGACCCTGCCAACCATTGTCCACAACTAGCTGTATGTAATGTATGTACGACATGGTCATGAGAGTCCGTAAAGTGTAAATAGATTTTTTCATAAATGGGAATTAGGATTAAGATGTAATGTTACCATGTAGAACACAGGTGTCAAACTCAAGGCCTGGGGGCCAGATACGGCCTGCCACATCATTTTGTGTGGCCCGCGAAGACAAATTGTGCATCAAATTCGTGTCATGACTAGAATTGCAAATTGTCTTCACTTTTAATATCTTTTTTTTAATTATTTGACGAGTTTTTACTCGTCTGATTTGAAAACGAGTTATTGGTCAGTTTTGTAGCTTTGACTGTATATAATATGAGGTGCTCATACATTTATTTGGGTTGACAGTCACAATGGCCCTCAGCATTTTATCCAGGTCAGATGAGCCTAATAATATGATACAGGGTTGGTTTTGAGGTAGGCAAAAAAAACAAAAAAAACAGGTAGGTAACAGGTTTAACGCCAATTAAATGGGATGAGAAAAGGTGCTTGTAGATTTGGTTTCATGCACATTGAAACAATCCTGCAGGGGTTCACGTATTCTTCAGGTTTGAGCCGGAGACGTGAGAGGAGTATTTTGGAGGAACATAATAGGTCACGTTCTTTTACTAATTTAAAATCAATAGAATGATATTAAAATAAAATTTGTGGGAGGCCATTGTGAGCTTGTTGTTGTTGTACTGTACAATCTACAAAATGATACCTTTCTTCCACTGGACAGAATAGCCTGGCAATAGTCCAGCCTGTTTAGGATAAAAGCAAATGGGTGTAAATCAGAAAATATGAGGCTGACTCATGTGTTTCTGTTTGTGTTAGGGAGTGAATGATGTCCTGCAAGAGCGTTTCGCAGTGGAAATGAGGTGTAACACGGCTCTACGACTTGCCGCACTGCAAATTCAGGAGAGATTGGCGAGCTATGGACTGTCCCCAAAGACCAGCCTGAAGATAGTCACGTAACGATGCACATATTACGTCTTTACATTGTACCACATCCAATTTAACCGCTATATTGTAAATCAACAGTGGAGTTTTAAATTTTATTTGAAACTTTTTTAAAAATCTGTGGAGTATGTATGCAACTTTAATTCTCCTAACTGATCACGTTATGTTTTAATGTGTTTGCTGCAGTAAAACGTGGGGTATTGACAACTTTGTTTCATCTACATTGCTGAGAAACATGCGAGAGAAAGATTTGATGAAGGCCATTAGCTTCCAGCTGAAGAAGAGCCAATCACAACACGAATCCAAACAAAAGGGCCTGACAGTCAATCAAGCGCGCATCAATTATCTGGAAGAACTAAGTGATCTCAAGTCTTATGGCGGGAAAACCTTTAGTGCAACTATGATGGTAAGAATTTTACTATGGTTATTATGTTCCCTGGCCGGCAAGGAGTCCGGGGTAAAGCCCCGTCTTACACAAAGTCACATTGTGGCATAGCCTTCAGTTCACCCTGCCCTTGAACCTAACAAGTGGTGTAGAACATTGATATACAGTACGCATTAAATATGCATCTATATGGTTAACAAGCTCTCTGCCCTCGCTCCAGCTCCAGGACAGAGAGTCCACAGTTACACTGTTGGTGGGCGCCCGTTATGGAGTGAGTCAGGTGATCAACCACAAACTGAGCATCCTTTCCAACCTCACAGAGTTTAACAACATCACACGCCTCGAGCTTGTTCCCGAGTCTGAAAAGGTCGGCTTGGTTAAAATATACCTGCAGGACATTATGGTAAGACCTGGAACATTTACTCACACACATTGCTATTACTATGTGTAAATGTGGATGCGCATACATTGATTCTGATTCTGATCACAATCAAGTCTCAAAGGGCTTCACATGTACAAAAACTGACAATTATTCTCAAACATCCCATGATCCCAGAAGGGCAAGGAAAAACGGAAAAAAAAAACTACTGGGGGAAAAATAAGAACCCTTGAGAAGAGATCGCAGATAGGAGGATTCCCCTTCTAGGATGACCAGGCTGCAATGGATGCAGAGAGGGCACATAGAACACATAATATAAACAATCCAAGAAAAAAAAATAGATGTCCAATTAAAAGTGAAGAGCTGCAGGAGGTGCGCTCAATTGTCCTGGCAGTGTCTTCTACAGCCTTTATCAGCCGTGGAGGGGGGAGGGGGGGTGTCAAAAACCCAAACTCCCGCTAAATTGGCCACCACAGGTTAATTAAAAGGCCCTGGCATAAAAATGTGTCTTTAATTGTGTTTTAAATATTTCTATTGAGGTAGCAGTTCTGATATCTATCGGTGGGTCGCACCCCCGGCCAAACTATAAAATGTACTCCATCCATCCACCCATCCGTACATACATACATACATACATACATACATACATACATACATACATACATACATACATACATACATATTATCATAAAAATCATGAAAAATCCCTAAACAAGCCGCCGCACTGGACTGTAAGCCGCAGGGGTTCAAAAGCCTGTGAAAAAAGTAGCGGCTTATAGTACGGAAAAAAGTGTGTGTGTGTTTGTGTGTGTGTGTGTGCGGGAGTGTGTGTGTTAGTGTGAGCGTGTGTGTGTGCACGTGTGCGTGCGTGCGAGCGTGTGTGTGTGTCTATACGTATATGCATACATGCCTACAGTTAAACATGGAAAGCTTAAAAATACAATACAGATTCTTTAAAGTTCAAAAAGAAGATAATTTATTTAATGTATCTGTATTGTATTGATTATAGGTATTTTTTGAATTATGTAGATCTGCAGCAGCTGGGGAAGAGTGATTGCATACAGCGCACAATGGCTTATGTGTGTGTATACACGTATATTTTTTGTGATTGATCAAGTCTGTCCTTACATTGCAGTTTGTGTTCCTTATTTTTCTAACCCCCCCTACTTCTTTGACCCGTTATTGCTGCTTTCTCTCATCCTCAGCCGATCACACTACTACTGGAGACAGCTGCAGCGAAAGATATGTCATGCCTAATAGCAGGATACTGTCGAGTATTCGTTGACCCCAATGTCAACATCTTTCCCTGGATGGACGTCCTAAAAAAACACAGAGTGTCTGCTGAAGAGGGTACACGGACAGCTCATATAATCAAATGAAATACTGTATATTTCCAAGACGTCCCATTAGGCTTAGCGTAATAAAACCTGGAAGCAATTCAAACAGTATTGAATGCATTCAGCTATTGAATGTCATTTTTCATTTTGGTCCACAGGTTATGTTTCACGTTGTGGTAGCGACTCGGACCACTCGTCCGACTTAGACATGGAGCCGCCTGTCACCCATCCGTCTTTCAATGCCAAACGCCGCCCACGTGTCAGATCCTCTTCAGAGCCAGAGGCAAGGAAAAGGCACGTCAGGAGAAACAAGCATGACAGTGAATGTAGAAATAAATCGTCAGACAAAAGGGAAAAAGACAAGAATGATGCTGATACAAAAACAGAAAATCATCTATCTGAGTATGAGAATGAGTGTAACAAACTGCTCAAGGAGAAAGCAGCTCAAAATGTTGGACAACCAGAAATGGATTATAGGAAACTTGAAAATGAGCCACAGGAATCTAGGTTGGGAAGTGGAATACCAGAGGACCAACCATCACAATCAGATTCATGTCATACTGACTCTCGTGTTGTTACCAGCCCTTCCAGTGATTCTCTCGACCTCCTCGAGGAAGATGACTTGATTTCATGCTCCTCTTCCTCTTTGCTTCCAATTGTGTCAACACAAAATCATGCTCAAATTGATTCACCCCTTGAAATTCATCCCTATGCTCCCCCACACTCTGAAGCCAACTCACTGGTTCCTCCACCTGCTCATTCCCATCCTCTTCTTCACTTGACATCCTACAATAGTGATGAAGGGGACAACAGAAGGCCTGATGACCTAGTTGATGCCCAACATTTGAAAGCTGCCCCCATCTCACTTGACATACACCTTACCAATCAGTCCACCAGCTCTTACACTGAAGAGGACAGGATATGTTTCGCTGAGCTCTCTCGTCTTGTGGACTTCCTGCCGAGCCCTCCGGAAGCCAGTGACGAGGAAGAGGCTGAAGAGAAGAGCTTGAGGAAAAGGAAAAATATGGTGATTGACAACAAAATTTGTGAAGGTTATGTTTCCAAACAAACAGGCAGGAAGAGCAGTATTAAGGGACACCCACAGTCCCCGTCCTTGTCCTCAGCCTCTTCCCACTCAGATTTTGTGTTTAACTTTGACCAGAGAGATGCCAGCTGCTACTACAAACTCTGCTCCAACATCACCCCTGACAGTGCTCGTAGCCTTTCCCAGCCTGTGAATGATACTCAGAAAGGAGAAAGAGAGAAGAGGGTGGAAGAGCAGCGTCAAGTTAACGAACATGAGTCAGCTCCAGTCCTACAGCCACCACCCGGCTTTGGAGACAGCAGCTCCGATGAGGAGTTCTTTGACGCCAGAGATGGCTTCACGTCACCTGATGACCCAACGTCAGGCATGGAGCTAAAAGGTGACGGTTTCCATTATTGGTTCTCAAGTATAATTCAGTGTGTTTGGGGTGTATAACAGCTGATGAGAAGCAAAGTACACCCTCTACCGGTCACCAGTCAATCGCAGGGCATATAAAGACAAACAACCATTCACAGACATGAAAAATGTTGGGTGCTTAATTAACCTGACATGGTCATTTTTGGAATGTGGAATAAAGCCAGAGTTCCCAGAAAAATACTTGAAATTTAAAGGCCGGAGGTATGATTCAAATCTCATAACATCAAGGCAGATATGCTAACCAGTCATGACTGTGCTGTCTGTTCCAATTCTAACTCTTGTTAATAAATAGTACCGTGAATTTTTGATACCAACTGTGGATGTGGATTGGGATAGCATATAATGATTTTGCATGTTTTACTGTGCTTGTGCACAGACACACATATGACAAAATTCATATTAAGATTCTAAATTGTCCCGAGGTGACTCTGTATGAATGCTTGTTTGTCTATATGTGCTATGTCATGGGTGACCAGCCCAGTTAGTACTCACATCTCCCCTCAAGTAATGAGTAATAGGCTACATCTCACCAATGACAATGACGAGGATAAGTGGCAGCGAAGATAAATCGACAGTTAATATGACCCGAAATATTGATTGGCTGATTAATAGCTATCGAGATATCATGTGAACTTCAAACAATGGAAAAAATCCTCAACAATTTTTAAATGGGAATTATCCAGCATGCCAATTATTTTAGTATGTGTATTTTTAACTGTGTATGGCAACTCTGTGGTTTGGTTTATTATCCCATTGATTTTGAATTTGGAAAAACAGTACTGTATTATAAGAGTAGGCTGCATATCTACAGGATTCTGCCATCTAGTGGTTGAAGCTTATACACCGCATGATTATTATTATATACTAGTTATCACTAACATGACAACACACAAACACATACTATGTTGGATGTCGCATGCATGCATTGAGGAGACAATTTTGTTTTGTTTTCAATGAGAAAAGGTTAATTGTGTGAGTTTAAAACTTACATGTAAAATATCTATGGTATTTGGAGTTAAGTAGTTTATGTATAGTAATGGATTGAAAACACTTTATAAAAGTTTGTCTGTTGTTGTTTTTTTTTCTTACAGATAATAGCACTGAGATGAAGTTGGATTCTGTAAGCTCACTCGACCTGAGTGACATCAGTGTCTCTATGGCAGATACAAAGACTGATGAAAAATCAGAGGAGGAGCAAAAACAAGACAAGAAAGGAAGTGGCAAGAAAACATTGTATGACCTGAGAAAAAGACACCGAAAGCGTCGTTCCTTCATGGAAACCGATTATACCTCCAGGGTGTCGTATCCAGAACCCCGCCCAACATCGATGCACGACCAGGCCCATTCCACTCTCAGTAGCAACTTTGTGACCGAAAGTAGCAATGCCCACAGACTGAGTTCTGAGCCTCAACCTTTAGAACAAACTGATAATCCAAGTTCTTCTGTACTGTACTCCATGACTTATTCTGAAGGGGAACCAGCACAGCTTGAGTCAAAACCCATTCCCTCTTATAGTGGAACCAATGAGCAAACAAGTGACCTCCTGGAGTCAGGCACCAGGAACAGGAAACAAGAAATGGAGATGGAACCTGATGCGATGGAATCAAAATCTGTCATAGATCACATTAAAATAGTCGCCCCTTCCATCACTGTTGTGCGATGTCGGTTGGATCCAGAAGCGAAGGAAAGTGCTGACTGTAGAGATGAGAGACCAGAGACTGTAAAAGATCAGGAGGAGGACGGAGAGAAAAAAACTGAGGAAGAAGAACAATGTGTGACAGGGAATGGCCCATCCACTTCAGATAAGCTCTTGTCGAAGGTTACTGAGAACCAAGACAATTCAAATGGTCCAATGAACTGCAGTGAGGTCAAACCTTTCATCATGACTACATGGCTGACAGAGTTGAATGACAAAAGTGTTCACCCGATTGCCCATGTTCAAAATTCACATGCAGAGGATGATGGTACGCTTTTATCATTTTGCCCCCCACCACCTCCACCCCCATCCCCTCTGCCCCCAATGCCACTTTGTCACAATTCCCAAAGTGGTTCCTTACCTAAAGAATGCCCAGAAAGCCAGACCGAAACATCTTCATCCAACTCCGAGGAGAAACAAAAAGTCAACAGCTCACAGTTACATTTAAAAATTACACCAAGTGAAGATGAACCTACTGATATGATTACAGTAGCTATGACTGCTTACGATGAAGTCACTGACAGCATGAATTCTGATGTTTTTGATGATAATAACTTGTCAACTGCTTATATTGGTAACAATGTTGACAAACATGATTGGACAACAGCTATAACTTGCACCATGGGTGTCGATTCACCTACAGGCAAGGATCAATCTGAGATTACTATTCAATGTCGCAACAATTCAACCATTTCCACCCATATGAAAAGTAATGAATACACTCACACTATAAACTCCATCACAACTAAACTCGGAGTTGCAACAAGTGTCATCAATCCTACAATTAATTCAGGGACTGGATTAAAACCTGATATTTCAAATGCTTTATGCATGGCTGAAACTAATAGAGAAGAATACACTTCTCCAAGTGTTGATTCTAGCTCACTTCAAGCTAACACTGCCGTGGCCCATGATCCACCCAAAGAGCCAATTCTGCCAACTCACTTCATCTTCCAATCCTGTTCCCCCAGCATTATGGGCCGTTTGTCTGCCTCCACCCTTCGAGGGAAGATTCAAATGTTACCTCTTTATTTGTCACGTTCCCAAGAGACCCTTAACCAAGTTGGGTTGGAAAATGAAGCCCAAAGTCCGATTAGGGACGGTGAGGGCAACTTTCATATTTCACATACTGTAAATAACATTCATGATGTCAAAGAAGTTAAAGAGACAACAACGGAGGAAATGGAGTCAGATGATTCAGATACAACTGTTACAGGATCAGAGGTTGAGTGTGAGTTCTTTGTTGAAACAGCCTCAGCCAATAACTCGACTGTAGAACTAAAGGAAACACCAGCCAAGGACTTAGTAGATCACGAAACAGCATCCTTACCTGTCCAGGTTGAACCTGAACCACAACATAAAAATATATTTCTCCCTGAAATATACGAGGATACTCTGAATCCAATAACAGAGCCTCCAGTTTCCGCGTTGAGTAGCCTCCGAAGAGATTTTAATGTGGACACTCCTGGTCCTATAATTGTACCTCCAGAATCAAAGATGAGAGATACAAAGCCTGATGAAAGCATACCAGGACAACAAGTAAGCACTCGCTCAACCCGCAGCCCTCCTTCGATTGTGGTGACAACACAAAATCTAAATGGGCCGTGTCTGCATTTTCATAGTCAGTCACAAATTGCGCAAAGGACCAGCAGTGACAGGCCCTTGATGGGTCTTTGTAGGTCAGCAGATCAGACAACAGACTCATTGCACCCACTTTCTTCAGGCTGCAAGGTTTTTACCTTCTGGGAGGATCCATCCCAAGTAGGGGAGGAAGGGTCTACTCCAAACTTGAAACCCGAGATTGGGTGCACATCTGTGCTGACGTCCAGGTGTGAGTCACTAGTTGAAGGATTAAATACGGATGCTTGCGGTTGCCCAGCAGTCTACACCAACTGCTTCAGCAGAGAGGGCAGTTTTGATGAGGACTTGACCGTCTATGAGTTCTCTTGCCAAGGCAGTGGCGAAACGCAAAATTCAAGATTACCTCTTCCACTCATGACCGATCCTCCAACATCATCTCTTCTTACATCTTCTTCCATAAACCCTCCCTACTATCCACACATTCTACCGTCCTCAGCAACGTCTGAGCTCAGTCCCCTCCTCTCACCTCTATCTGATGCAGAGTATCTTCATACTCAAACCCAAAAAGACACCATTAATCGCCTTAGAAAGCAACGTTACCCAGAAGCGCCCGCTGGCTTCCAAGTTTTACGTGCGGATGTAGATCAGCTCCTGTCTGTCCTGGAGAATAGCAGTGCTGATCGATCTGTAGTTGGTCGAGGAGGTTTTCACCCTAGGGAAACGTGCGCTTCCCACTTTACGGAGAACAAGCAAATGCTCCAAACTGAGGCAAGGCGGTTGACAACATACTGCCAAGAAGTGGTTGTCATTGGCCAGAGTCCAGAGAAAATGCTCAACGCTCTGGCTGATAGTTTCCGGACCCTGGTGGAGTTGGCTGGCGCATGCATATGGTTTTCTAGTTGTGACAGGTGTAAACAAAGGAATGCAGAAGCAGTTGCTGGTCTGCAGGACGTGGCCCGCTCATTCAGGGACTTTTGTCTGGCAGCAGAGCGAGCCGGCAGAAAGCATAGCTGCCATGACCTGAGCACCAAGCTGCTAGCCAAACAGTGCACTGCACTCACTGCATCTGTCTTCTGCCTCACTCAAATCTTCCGTACTCTCACTGCACTGTGAGGCGGTAGGTAACAACCCGTGGTGCGAAACCTCAGCTGGCATGGTTATGGGTGGAATGGTGATGTGCATGTTTTTACTGACTGTATGATGTGCACAACCCCAAAGGTTTGCCAGTAACCCACCTGCACTCTGCCTAAGCAAATCTGCTTGCGTTACAGTGTAGATTTGTACTAGAATGTATGTGTCATTACGTTTATCAAATAATTTCCCTGATTAATGCTACGAAAGTGTTTTAAGCAAGGAATGTTTAGCACAGGTGTCAAACTCAGATTGACCCACCACATCATTTTATGTGGTTAAAATACCAAAATTGCAAATTGTCTTCAATTGTAATCATGTTAAGATATTGCAATTTTTATTTTTTTACCAGTTAATCGTGTAAGTGTGAATAGTTGTTTGTTTATATGTGCCCAGCGATTGACTGGCAACCCGTTCATGGTCAGCTGGGATAGGCTCCTGCGTGCCTGCGACCCTCATGAGTAAAAGCAGTTAAGAAAACGGATAAATGGATAATGTCCCTGGATTCTGATTTTAAAAACTAGTTATCCATTAGTTTATTGTGTATACGTAATAATATGTTGTAATCAAAATGTTTAATCTTCCTCCCAAGCTATGATGTGGTCCATGATAAAAAGTCTACCACACTGATAAAGTGTAAGAACATACTGTATTTGTAATTGTTTACATACTTAGATTTACTCGTTGGAGTTTTGGGTTGCTGTAGTGGTGGGCCTTTTACTTTTACTCTAAGAGCCAAAAAAATTCAACAGTGTTAAAAAAACAAATACAACACCAAATGCTTCACAAAATGTATACGCATACTACACATTTTTGGATGTTTTTACGTTGGCCATAATATTTTGTTCAATCTTAGAATTTAAAACTTAGGGCCAAAATATTCATAAAAAGGTGTGTACTGCAAGTTACAGGTAGTATGTGTTTCCATTTAGGGCTTTCGGTAAGACATTTCTAGAATGTTATTGTTTACAAAACCAAAAACAGTGAAATGTGCTTCTGTGAAATTACTACACAGATTAAGCCTACCAGTATTTGTTTTGTGATTTTTTTAACCATTTTGCAAAATGACTGCATTAATGATTAACCTACTATCAAAGTGAGGTTGTACATTTATTTAAATGATCTCTAATTTAATTGGTATGACTTTGGAAAGATTAATATCATCAGTTAAGTAGTGGTTGCTTTTGCTACCTCCAGTTGAAAATAATGATCTTGACTGTCATGTTAGTCAACCAATTTTTGATTAAAATTGATAGCACTTTAGTGTGGGGGCCGAAGGAATGACTATTTGCTCATTTTAACAACAATGTCATTAACACTAAGTGCATTTGTAGGATTGATTTCCTAGTATGGCAACAACTCTTGGCAACCTCGTGGACTGAAAATAGTCAATCGTTGAGCCCAAATAGAGCAAGCAGTGACTATTAATTGTATGCTTTTGCAATATTTAATTAACAAAGAGCTCAAGGGGTTCAGAGAACACCAGTCACACTATTCAGCCACTGGCTGTTTTGTGATCTTGTGATCTTATTTATTTGTCACAAAATTGTATGCAAATTTGACTGGAGCATGCCTAAAGAATGTCTCAGCGCAGAGGGACTGGGAACATAATTGTATACAATGGCTCTTGTACCTGAATACTGTATTTCTATAACTCCACTGTAATATAATAGAGTCTGACTGAAACTGTTACTTTCATATTAAAGACAAAGTTTTTATTGCTATCATATGTGCTCCAGAAGCATGCAGTTAAGCCATACTATGCGTCATTGTATCAGGGATTGTGTCTGAATGGCTGAATGATAATTTATTGCCCTTGCTTTGTACTGCTCTATTGTACTATTAAAATTACATTCAGATGTTTTTTTTGTAAAGTGTTTCTGGCTGTGATTTAATTTAAACCATCAAACAATTTAAAATTCAGTATACCGTATTTTTCGCACCATAAGGCGCACTGGATTATAAAGCGCATTGATTTTTTTTATTTTAGAAATTGTTTCATATAAAGGGTGCACCAGATTAAAAGGCACATAAAATAGAAGCTATACTGCAACAAACTGAGGTTGACTTGGGTTGCGGTATGCATCCACTAGCCAATAACCAATGAGCCCTCTGTAAACAATCGCGTTTCTCAAACTATCTCCTACAAAATGATCGGAACTGACTAAAGTTCGATCTAACACATTGGTACTGCTTACTTATGTTTTCCTTCCATATCGATCCGTAAATTTACTCGAAACATTAACGGAGGAGCCTATTTTGAAATGAAATAGCCTCGTGCGTATAGCCGCTATCATCAGTAGCCACCCGCAAACTCCCATGATCCTCAGCTCGCAGACTCCATGAGCCTCAGCAAAGTGTTGTGGCAGCCCCATGTAAAACAATCACGTTTCTCAAACTCGCTCCCATAAAAGTGATCGGAACCGACTAAAGACTGATTTAACACATTGGTGCTGCTTATTTATGATTCCGTTGGATATTGATCCGTAAACGTACTCGAAAACATTAACGGAACAGCCTATTTTGAAATGAAATAGCCTCACAGGTACAACAGCTATTCAGTGACGCCCCCTGACCACGGTTGCCGTAATGCTGGGAAGCGATGCGACCTTGTAATTTACTAGTTGTACTAAAACGTTTTGGCAGAGCGCTGTATACAACCAGTATGGATCAACAAATTCATCCATTGATCCATATAGTATAAGGCGCTCTGCATTATAAGGCGCACTGTGGTTTTTCAAGTAAATTTCAAGTTTTTAAGTGCGCCTAATAGTGCGGAAAATGCTTTTTTCCTTAGGGTCAATAGGAACCAATCTGAATGCAGTTTCAAATACTCAGTATTTGTTTGACATCTTGATACATTTGATAAAAATGGGTACATGTTTAGACTGCATATTGTGAATGACAAACAGAAATAATATTTCTCTGACATTCTTCATCAGAAGATGGCCAGAGAGTGGCCACCATGGATCTGCAACTGAATATGGACCACTGGAGACTCTGAGACTAGCTCCAGACCAGATGTTTCCATCCACTGTCCTTTCAACAAATAAATTGTACTTGCACAAAGCCACCACTACATAATTTAACCATATTCTAGTCCCAGTGAATTTTCACTCATGAGGGTAGCACAAAGCCGCCAAATTACACTTATCAATTAGAGTAATGTGAAATATATTGCAGACAATTAAAGAGACACAAAAGCCAAGATAGTTCATTTTTCACTAATTTGCCCAGTTTATGTATTTTTTTTTTTTAGAATGAAAATGAAAAAGGTTAGACTTAGACAATCACTTATCAATCAGAGTGATGCATCTGGAAATGTGACATATATTGCAGACAGACAGACACAAAAGCGAAGATAGTTCATTTTTCACTAATTTGCCCAGTTTATGTATTTTTTTGCTAGGAAAATAAAAAAAGTTAGCATTTTCTATTTCCCCCATTCATTTTGGAGAAACAAGGAAATAACAAATGCCTTTTGAAACGTCCACTTTTAATGTGGAATTGGGCAACACATCCCTCCCCTCCATGTCTTGGTTGATGATGTCACAGAAGGAAGCGATCACAATTGCCCCATTGGAAATTATTGTACAGACTATCGTTTAAAATGTGCGAAAACAGCTATCATTTGGCACCAAAAGGTACATGAACATGGGCTACTTATGACTACTTCAACAAATCACAAGGTTTAATCTCTCTGTGGCTGATTTAAGAGATATGATCAGCCTCTCTGCAGCTGAAGTGCTCTGTCACATCTGTCTGTTTCCTTTCACCAGTCACCAACATACACAAACACAACGCATTCCGAGAGGCTTTACATAAGCTGAATTGCTTATACGTCGTTACAGTATATTCAATTGAAATTGGTAAGGGTTCATTTGACTTACGTACATTTCCCCAGAAGTCCACGTATAGGGTACCACCTCCGCCGCCAATCCGAAAAATATGCGCTTCAAACGGCCACACTCAGCTGAAGGGTCGGCCTTCTTGCTGGAAGTCCGGTGCTCCTAATCAATAAGTCCACTGCCACTCTGTTCCAAAATACCATTAAATCACTTGAGTTATTTTTTTCCAGGGGGAAAATACTCAGCATAAGCAAATTCATATGAGTGGCTAATCTCATGCATGGATAATCGGTATTGGCAGCATAAAAACTTAATTGGAACCCCTTTAATTTGTCTAAAAATACCAATGCACTCCATACTATTTTTTGGTATCTCACAACATGTAAAAAGTTAGACAAAAAGTCAAGGTCACATTTTTGACCTCATTATGTCTAAACATTGTGACATTTCACCTGTTGACTTCCGGACCCTATTTTCATGCCTGTGAGATGAGTCTCTTCACAGGAGAACTGCTCTTTTGTATTTCTTTTATATATAATTCTCCCCTCAAACTTAGATTGGGAGATCAATGGCTTGCTCAAGGGTACCTCAACAGTAGTCAGAAAGCAGACTAGCATCTCTTTTTTTTTCCTCGCAAGGGTTATGGTTATTTGTCTAGTATCTAATGCGGGGGTAGCCAATTAGTTTTGCAAAAGGCCACGTGAGAAAGTCAAGTGAGAAAAAGCATGTTGCAATGTCCCGAGACCCAAGTGAGGATGAACAATTCAGAAAATGGATGGATGTTGTGTTTCAATAAATTACTATATGCGTAGATTTGATATCTATTGTTACAATTAGTAAATTAATGTTTTTTTTTAAAAACAATATAAGCAGGCGTTTAAAAAACAGCTGTACACTTTGAAAAATTATAACGTTAATTTTGTGTCCTAAACGCCAAATCATATTAGTTGTTCTTAATCAGGAATCCCAAACATAATAAGTAGAACATTTTGATATATTGATTTGCAGCGTTAGTAGTCCAAATCATGTTGGCCTTGTTTTCCCTCCAACATGCAGGAAATAAGAATGTTGCTCACATTTTGGACACAATTTTGTTTGTCATATTTGAGGGGGGAAATTGTTGCTTGAGCTGTCGAAAAAAATCGCAAAATCCAGCCAAAACGTCATTAGGTTGTATTGCAGACACAATTTGTAGCCTTGCTCACGACCTTGCTTGTACTTCTGTTCACATGCGTGAACTTAAAATAAAAGTGCAACTTTTAAAATACAATCACAACCCAATTTGCACTTTTCTTTCACTGTGGCTGGTGGACACGGCGTATGTGTCCCCCGTGGCTGCACTTTGTCCAAGTCTGGCCTAATGGGACAGCCTTATGTTCATTTGATTTATGTTTCTGGGCAAGGCATATTTTTCAGGACAACTCTGGTTGAAGTGAGTTAGGTGGGTCCAGTTTCCGTTCATACACATGTAGTTGAAGTAAAACAATTTATTATTATCTTGATTATTTTTAGATAATCTTAAAATATGCTTTGGAAAGACTTCCTCCTCTCTGTTATCGAGTTTTCCCATAATTCAGCAATGACTGTGTACCTGTTTCCTGAACAGATCGTCTGTTTGTTTGCATAAATCATTCACAGCACAGTAAATAGTTTGCTCACTGAAGGATGGGAAGTGAGCAACCAAAATGAGAAACCTGAGAGTCTAGGGATTGATTTATTTATAAAAAGCTTCCGTAGCTCATTCTCAGAACAGCATCCTCAAATTTCCTCTTAGATTTAATATTTACAGTACAGAGAAAAAACAAAAGGGGAAAAGGCTCAGGTAAATTTAAGCTTGCTATTTAAGTCTTTAGGCCAAGCATCACACCTATTAACATTCGTTTGAAATGATTATCAACAACAGACTAAACTAGACTTAATATAGTGTGTATAATTTTAGTAAATTATTCTCCTGCGTATCAGCCGCGCTGGATATGTAAATCAGCCCATCTAGCTGCGGTGAATATCTGATGGCACTTGTGCTAAAAATCCAGACAAATGTCACTTGACCAATGAGCAAATCTGCATTAGATGAGATCATAAGTGCGTGTGCAGTGTGTGCAGCGTGTGCACTGTGCGGTGTGTTAGCAAGAAAAATGCAAATGATGGACAAAAACATGCTCGTGACAGAGTTGATGTGCATTAATGATATTTGTCGCATGTATACCTGCACATAAATGGTTAGTAACACATGAGTACTGTAGAATATATCTTTTATTCAGCTAAATTGAGAGTGCCATTGCATTCATTGGGAGCAGTGATGCTCACTTTCTAACTTTCGCTTCTTTGGTTCTGCCATGTTTGATATCTTGGGGTACATTTCTTCTTTGTCTACTTTTGTCCTTTTTTGGTGGAGCAACTGCCTTGATCAACAGTAGTACGTAATAGAGGGGTAGCTCTCGCTGGTGTTAAAATTAAAAAGTACACACTAAATACACTCATGCAAGCATTGAAGTGCGAACCATATCCTATTCTATAAACTTTTTTGTGAGCCAATTAAAAATTGACCAATTGCGGCCCATGGCCCGTAGTTTAGACATCCCTGTCATTTTACAGCAGCGCCAGTCCAATTTCCTCATTTCAACAAGGACTTTGCCCTCGACTGTTGTTTCCTTGTCAGCTGTCTGGAATGTTTGCTTGGCTTCATTATGTCAAGTGAATGGAGCTGGGCAACCAAATGAGGCTTGGACCAGGGTTTATTGAACAAACTCAAAAGACAAACTATAGATGCTCGACTAGGGACGTGGATAACTGAACAGAAAAACTAGAACAGAACAGACTGGAGACTAGAAACAAGAAGACACGAGACAAGAACAATCCGACAGGGAGTAACATTCAGACAGGACTTAAATACATGACATATATTGTGAGCACAGGAGGGGAAGGGCGGGAAGAGACATGTGAACCAAAACTATGACATTAAACAAGGAAACAAACTTTGACAGATCTTGACAGTACCACACACACCCCTCAAGGGACGACTCCCGACGTCCCAGAAAGAAAAAATCCAAAACTGTCCAACAAGGGGCGGGAGGGAACGGGGAGACGGCCGCACGTCACATGCCGCCAAAGGTCGACTGGGTGACGCTGGATCCGCGCCGCCGGAACTGGTGACGGCCGCAGCATCCGTGCCGTCGGAACTGGGTCGGGGGGCGGCCATGTGCCTTGCGCCGCTGAAGGCCGACTGGGTGACGGCCGCTGGATCCGCGCTGCCGGAACTGGTGGCGGCCGCAGCATCCGCGCCGTCGGAACTGGGTCAGGGTGGCGGCCGCATGTCACACGCCGCCGAAGGCTGACTGGGTGACGGCCGCTGGATCCACGGCGTCGGAACTGGTGACGGCCGCACCATCCGCGCCGTTGGGACTGAGTCGGGGGGCGGCTGTGCGTCACGTGCCGCTGAAGGTCGACTGGATGACGGCCACTGGATCCGCATCGCCGGAACTGGTGGTGGCCGCAGCATCCGCGCCTTTGGACCTGGATTGAAGGGCAACTGTGCATCTTGCGTCGCTGAACTGGGTCGGGTGGGGGCCGCTCGTCACACACCGCCAAAGGCCGACTGGGTGACGGCCGCTGGATCCGCACCGCCGGAACTGGTGGCGGCCGCAGCATCCGCGCCGTCGGAACTGGGTCGGGGGGCGGCCGTGCGTCTTGCGCCGCTCGAGCCCAGCTCTGTGGCGACCATCCGACAGTTGCGGGAGTCGGCAACAGTTCGTCCAAGCGCTGGCCGCTGAATTGGTCAAATTGTTCTGTCATGAAGTGAATGGAGCTGGGCGACCAAATGCAGCTTGGGCCATGGTTTATTGAACAAACTCAAAAGACAAACTATAGATGCTCGACTAGGGACGTGAATAACTGAACAGAAAAATCAGGACATAACAGACTGGAGACTAGAAACAAGAAGACATGAGACGAGAGACGAGAACAATCCGACAGGGAGTGACACGCAGACAGGACTTAAATGCATGACAGGTATTGAGAGGCAGGTGACGGCGATTGCATAGATCGTGAGCACAGAAGTGGAGGGGAGAGCACACAGACACCCGGACCGAAACTATGACGTTAAAACAAGGAAAACAAACTGTGACAGATCTTGACACATTAATGAGGAAATACCAAGGCAAAACTTGTGAGGCATGTAATTTTAGAGTTAGATAACCTTCATCTATGCAGAGCTGCAGAGCTTTTTTAAATTATGTATTATGATGTACAGGAAAACTGGTCACCTAACGTGTGAGTAGATGAGACATTCAGTACATGTAGTTGTTTGTAACAACTGATGTAATTGGTAGTAAAACACAAGACTGATACAGGCCAATCCCACATTGTTTAATATTGAAAACATGATCTGCTTTGTGTTTGTATGTCATCATGTAATTTGTGATCGCAACCCAGTGTTGGGATTTTGTCAACTGTATGTAATCCGCCCCTACTGTGGAGAAGACTTGTGTTACAGGTCTTTCCACATGCCCAAAGACCAAAAACCACACATGCGCGCACACGCACGCACACGCACACACACGCACACACACACACACGCACACACACACGCACACACACACACACGGTCGCGCATACTCTACACTTGATTTGCTATAACACCTGACGAACACCTAGTGGGTGTGGAGAGACTGTGCCTTTCTATATCATTGGCCTGCCTCTTTCTGTCTCATTGTTCTTGTCTTGTTCTAGTAATGAGTCACCGAGCAGCGGCAGCCGCCAGCAGACATTGTTGTTGATTTATACGACACAATCATGATGGCAGGAGAGTGTGTGCCCAATGGGCCTGACTTGAAGGGAATGGGTGAAGAGGAACTCTGGGAACTTATCAATGACAACCGCCATCGGCTGTCCCTGGGGGTACGGCCGTGCATTCTGATCCCGTACCTTAGGCAAGCCAGGGTTCTCACTGAGATGGACGAGGATGAGATCCTCTCCAGCCACAACCTCACCAATCGCTCAATGAGAACAAGTAAGATGCTGCTGTTGTACAATATACTATAATATATACATATATATTTATATATATATTATGTAATATGTCTTGTCACCGTGGAATAGTAGGAAACACAATTTTGATCTCTTTGTGTGTCTTGACGTGAAGAAATTGACAATAAAGCAGACTTTGACTTTGACTTGTATTACCTGGTAAACATTGTGCTTCATTTTTATAAAATGAACCTTTCACCTCCTCCCTACTTAAAACTTAGACAGACTTACTGTAAACTTATGACTTGTAAGTGTAGTTATTGCAAATACATTCTAAAATTGCTCTCTTTTTTCAATTAAATTAAAACTTTATTTTCATCTATTGTCTGCTGCCATGAGAATTTATTCTCAATTGCCTGACCTGTATAACAAAGTTCAATAAAGTCAATCAGTAATCATTATGAACCCCCCCCCCCCCCCCCACACACACACACACACACTGTTTGCTGTTTCCAGGCCATATGATGGATCTGTTGCGGACCCAAGGTAGGAACGGTGCAGTGGCTTTGCTGGAGAGCTTGATGATCCACTACCCAACACTCTACACTCAAATTACTGGACGCAAACCAAGCTCAGAACCCTCAAGATTCAGTGGTTTGTCAAATGTCCGCTAGTGCCAATGAGTTTTATATTCCATATTGCTTACTTACCCTATGTCTTGGTTTTCTGCGCAGGCCTGATAAAGTATTCTGAACTGACTGAATACCTTATCAGAGCAGTAAGCGGGATGCAGAATGAGCTTTCGGAAGCTCGCTCTGATGCTGGAAGAAAGGGTGCTCGCTGTGCCTCACTTGAGTCTCAGCTTCAGAAGATAATGGAGCGCGAGGAAAAGTCCAGATGCCTTCAGTTGGAATATGAACGCATACATAGACACTTGTCTTCACTGCAGGATGAAGTTACACAATTGAAGGACGAAAAGTGTGATTTATATGTCCGCTATACTGCAGCCATTGAGGAGAAATCAGCTGTGAGCATGCGCCTCCATGACCTCAACTTGCAGGTTGGTAGTCATCACTGTTTTTGGTTAAAATAGACCAACCCTATCATACACCTGATCAAGGTTTGTGATGTCACTGGAAAGTTATCAAGTATTTGCCTCCCACAATTATGGTCTAAGAATAGCTTTTTGGTTTTGGGCCAATTCTTCTGCATTGTAATCTCAATAATGTTGCATTTGTGTATAAATGCTGTAGCAGTACAAATTTGAGTAGTGGCTCAATTAATGATGAGTTATTTAACATGATGACAATGTTGTTTTTCTCAAAATACATGGCATCTAAAAAAGCAAATGAAAGTATGTTCACAACACTACCAAGAGGGCAAATAATCAACACAATATTATTTAATAATTCACAATAAAACTCCTATTTTCCGGACTATAAGATTTTCCGGCTACTTTTTGCACAAGCTTTGAACCCTGATACACTCTTTGTGTAGCCCGTATCGCATTGCCAACCTTAACCCTGTAAGTCAGGGGTGTCAAACTCATTTTTTTCGCGGGCCGCATTGTAGTCATAGCTTCTTTTGGAGGGCCATTATGACTGTCAACCCAAATAAATGTATGAGCACCTCATATTACATACAGTAAAAGCTGCAGAACAAACTGACAAATAACTCGTTTTCAAATCAGACGAGTAAAAACTCGTCAAATAATAAAAAAAAAGATATTATTAAAAGTGAAGACGATTTGCAATTCTAGTAATGACACACGAATTTGAAGCACAATTTGTCTTCGCGGGCCACATAAAATGATGTGGCGGGCCATATCTGGCCCCCGGGCCTTGAGTTTGACATCGGTGCTGTAAGTGATCCCAACATAATTAGTTGTGTGTTGCTAGTGTTCCCTGCACATAAAGTTTATTATAATCTTTGCTGAGCTTTATACATGTTTGTATGTTTGCAGAGCTCCTTCATCTCTGTCAATAAATGTTATCTTGATAAAAGGTATGCGTCCCCCAAAGAACCATCTCTTTCCTGACAATCCTCTTTGTGTATATTCTCTCACAAATGGTAATTAAACATTAAAACACCTGCGGCTTATAGTCCAGTGCGGCTTATTTGAGCGAAACAAGATTTTCCCCTAATTTTAGCTGGTGCGATTTATAGTCCAAAAATTACGGTATGTTTTCACTACCCGAGTCTGATAGTCAAAATCCTGAGGGAGTATTCGCCAGTAAATAATGAATTACGACGATTTAATGTAAAACTAAAAACAATGCACTGACAGGTTGTCATTTTGCCTTGCTCAATAGCAAAAGTGCTGTATAAACCTACCTATGGGCGTTCTGTCATTTAAACATCACACCTCAAACTCGAATGTCGAGCAAAAATGTACACTTCTGAAGCCAAATCTGTCCAAAACTATTCTGTGTTTTATCATTTCAGTCAACCTTTTACTCATGTCTGAAAAAGTGTTTTCAACAAAGTGGCTCTTCAGAAATTTTTGCTGTGCATAGCAATCCGCGCACATCATCTTTTGTGGTTGCCCCAGATTACATACTGTGATAACAAGGTCTCTTTAATTACAATGTATTTGTCTTGCATGGGCTTCCCTACTTGCATGGGTTTCTTGTGGGTACTTCAGGTTCCCCAACATTCCAAAAATTGTTGTTTGATTTAACGTCGCTCGGATTGGATAGCAACCAGTCCAGGGACTCCCCTGCCTTTTGAGTCATTTCTTCCAAATGATGTCAAATCAAAATTTACTACAATTAAGCTGTAGGAACCTTCCATATATGATCAGTGGAAGCACAATAAGCCTCCGTGGCAAGAGCTGTGAATACTTATGCGCATACAGTTCCTTAGTATTTTTTTTATTTTATTTTAATAAAGAGACAATTTGCTGAAACAAATGTAGTCATGTAGTAGAACAGTTGTTCTTCAAAAGAAACCGATAAAACTTCTTACAGATGCAGTCTGGACAGTACGTGTCGAGTGGATAATCACATTGAAAAGTCATTTGCGACTACCACTGCTGTTGTTGTTTTGTACCTTGAGATGTAACAGTGATGTATCACAATTGTCAATATTTTGTCTCATCCCTACTTACAACAGATATATCAACTGCAAACAGAACTGCAAAAGGCCAAAACAGAGAGTGACTTGCAGAAGCAGCGCTCTCTGAAAGCTTTCCCTGTAGCTGAGGAGTCTCAGCTGCAAGAGGAAGTCAGGAGTCTGCACTGCCAGTTAGTCAAGATTGAGAAACTGAACCCAGTGAGAAAAATACTCAAAGATTCTTTTAGAAGCCATCATTATTTTTATCTGCAATGTTGGTGTTTCATCGACTCTCACTCTGTCAGGCTCATCAGGATATTCTGGCTCAGGACCTGGCTGAGGCGAAAGATAGCCAAGTGGAGCTCGTAGATCAACTCAAGCGATATACGGAAGAAAATGAACAAATGCACAGAGAAAAACAAGAGGTGAGTTCAATTGCTGTGACTGGAACTAGTGTTTAGAAATTTGATGCCTTCAGAGGTTTCTTGTTCCAGCTAACAGGTTGTTAGTAGATATTTTGTGGCTTGTGAGATGGAATATGTCAGTCAGGATTCTAGGAGTTCTTGCTTAGCAGCTACTATGTTTCCTCGAGACAGACAATGAAGCTGACAGACAGACGTAGCAGCTTTCTGTTTTGAGGTAGGCAGTGAACACTTGACTCTGCAGTAATGAAATGGAGGAACTTGTCCTGCAAATACATTTGTCACCAGTTACGTTTCGTTTATTTATTTCAAACATGTGAAAAAAAGAAGAATAAGCTTATTGTACACAATAAAGGACATGACAAAATACATGCATATACACATACAGACGTACCTACATTCATACATATAACATATAGCCGCAAAAGAACCATAAGTCACATTCACATGTCTGAAAAGGAGTAGGAAGAAGTATAACTTATACACAGTTATACACGAATGAAGTTTCTCTTATCAAATGTTATGTCTCTATAAAGTGACAACTACATTTTGTGTATCATTGTTCAGCTTCTGGATCAGAATGAGTGTCTGACCCTCCAAGTGAAGCAGCTGACCCAGGACTGTAACGTGCATCAACAGACGAGCACTACGATCCAGAACCAGATGAGAGAGCTGCAAACAGAGAGAGACCAAGTAAGCAAGACTCAACAATGTAACTATTTATTGGACACTGTAAATTAAGCTGAAATATAGATGACACTTCCCAGCTCACCCGGCACACAAAGAGTTTTTAACACTATTCCTTTTCTCAAATACAAATTAAATTGATTTCTTTCCTTTTTTAATGTTTTTTGTTTGTTTGTTTGTTTGTTTGTTTTTGCTTCATTTGCTCTCACTGTTTACATGTTCAAAATAAAGGCTTATTCAGCCAATCAATCAAAAAACACACTAAATTAACATGTGTAATTGCAATTGGTAAAATGTTTCCTACATGAAAGAAAGCAGAAAGAAGCAGCCAACGACAGCTTCAGATTTCTGACAATTATGTTTGCAGGTTTGAATAATACAACACTTAAAATCACCCAAGAATTACTCAATTTTCCAATTTGATACTGTGAATCAAAATACAATAACTAATTGATGCAGCAGTCAAAACCATAAACTAGCAGTCTTCATTAAATTCAACCATTGTGAAATCTGTGATTTCCAGCAAATAATCAACTACTCACTTCAGTCAGGCGAGGTTCACTTGAAAGTAGCAGCCATTAAACAATTTCTAAATAAGAGAACACTGGTTAACAAATTGTAGACCCATCTCAAATCATCCCTTCTTAAGAAAGATTGTCAAGAAACTGTTCAACTCTGAATTTTTTTACAACTCGAATGGGCTTTTTATCAACCTTCAATCTAGTTTCTGTCATCATTGTATGATAAACGATTAAACACTGACACTGGGAAGGTGTCAATGCTAGGCTTATTGAATGTTGTTCGATACTGCTGATCGTAGGTTATGGTTGAAAAGGTTGGAAACCTTGGTAGGATTGAATGTAACTGAGTTGCATTGGTTTCCCTGCATCCTAGGCATACCTTTCCAGAAACAAGGCCCAGACCCAGATCGCCCGCATCCTGGCTGAGAAGGACATCTTGAGGTCTCAAATGATGGGTCTCCAGGAGAGAGTCTTTTATGTGAATGCCAAACACAACATAGAACCGCAGAGCTCTAATGTAATTTTGGACTAAAAAAGCACTCGCAGAGCAAAATAACTTCTAATGACATGCCATTTTCTTAAGCAGAGTGCTGTTGGCTGGAAGCATCATAGAGTCAGCTCTGAAGAGTCACCGTTCCGAAACAGACGAAGACTTTGTCGCATGGATGCAGTTAGTCCTTTACCTTTGGCTTCACTGAATCCCTTTACATTGGAGGTACAGTATGTGAATGAAAGTTAAGTTACTGTCAGAATTGGTGTTCAAAATTACCCAAGAGTTGTCAATAGGGTAAGCAAAGGGTAGTAAGTAGATTCCTTAAGTAGATACCTGACTTTGGTGTGCCTTTAATTAAGCATATATATCAGAGTTTTAAAATGTTTATGTTTATTTACACTACCGTTCAAAAGTTTGGGGTCACAAAATTGTTTGGGTGACCCCAAAACTTTGAACGGTAGTGTATATATTTATTTAGATAATTATTTATAGATTATATATATAATCTTCTGTGTAAATTTTTTCATAATATATATGTATACTTATATTCATAGATTATATATAATCTTATACAAATATAAGATATAATTTATAATATTTCATTCATAATATTTTATTATAATAATATTTACACTACCGTTCAAAAGGGAGTGTATATGTGTGCACATATCAACATTTATCTTGAAGTGTGAAGATGCAGTGGCAAGCGTCCGATCCCGAAATGCAGAGCCTCCCAGTCCTCAGTCTCTCCGCAAAAGAGAAAGATCTCTTTTTGTAAACAGCAGGTAAGTCTGCGTCTGTGAGTAAAATCTTACTGGGTTTTGGTTATTTAAAAGTAAACTATTAGCTCAAAGGCCCCTGGCAAAGTTTTACAAACACCTGACAAATGGCAGGAGTTCAGCATGTCTTCGTTATATAATGACAAAGCAACGTGTCAATGACGTGAGAAGATAATTTATTTTCCTCTGCAAACAATGTGATCATCTTGGCCAGTCAAACCTGTCTGAGTTGCTGCAAATGCCTCAGACTCAGCACGCACGTGTTTACCAAACTGAATTCAGTTTTACATCTGGAGGGCACTATCTGAACATCTCAATTCAAATTGTTTTCAAATCCGCTCGCTTTCATGTGTAGTAAATACATTTTTTCATCACATTTTATCTGCAGTCTTTACGAACTCATTGCATAAAGAATCATCAAATGCAGAGTCAGAAACTAAGTACAGACTGCAGGGATATCTGATTCAAATCAGATTCCTTCTCAAATTCAATTTTTAGGGCTGGCTGTCCGCATAATTTTTAGCAAATATCCAAATTGGATTTGACTTGGTTCAGACTGGGTCAAATAATAGAACCATTTGACGGGCTGTTGTTCCAACGACTTTTGAACGGAGGCGTCGTTCACCATGCAAGGTGTTTGACGTCATATAATTGTGCCTGTAAAAATACTTTCGGGACTTTTTTCAATACATACCCTTGAGGTTTGCTTGTATGTTGCAATCTACCCACAGTCCGATAAGGCAATCCTCCTCTTTCCAGGGACCGATGTTTTCTAATTCTGCTATCTGCGATATACTTTATATTCTCCGCTGTTTGATTGTTGCCTATGTGACAATGTGTAACTCCATGGTCAAGTGGAGTCAACGTGTGAGCCAAGAGTGCTATATATAAGGATAGCCAAACAAGGAGAAAACTCTCAGTAGCACAGTGGGCTAGCTTGAGTCACCTATTTAATTGTGTGCCAAAGTGGCCTAATCTAACAGTATGAAGTTGAACTTCATTGTGTTCGTGTGTTAATATGTGTGGGTCTGTGAAAAATCTGATATCATCTCATGTGTTTTATTATTTTGCAGCCCGGATACAGTGGAGACTGATGATTCTTCATTGGACGATTTTGAGTTTCTTCCCACAGGTGTGTTTTGTGTTTACATTGACATTCCTTTTGTAACGCATGTGATTTTGCATGGACAATATCAATCCTGTTTGGAAAGTATCTCATTCTTGAACCTTGAAAGTTTTGTTAGACTTGTGGTTTTTCGACTTACATGCAAGAACCATATTTCGAAACTAAAACCTGACTACTTACCCCCTCCCTTCTACTGGCCCCAATGTCCATGCAATATTTCAGAGGCACGTCAATCAGGACATCCTAAGGTGGATCACAACCACCCCCAGTTACTTGCCACCGAGGAGATTTTTACCTTTAGACCCCAGACTCTGCTTCCTCATGGGATGGCATAACAGGGGAATCGAGGAGCTCTATGATAATATTTTCCCCACGGATTCACAAATGTACTATCTTGAGGTCAGCAGCACCCAATGCACCAAAATAGTGGGTATTCCGAACTGCATTTGTTGCACAGTCAACCTATCCACCCACTTGAAGGCAATGGAAGGCAACCCTTTGTTCACTCACGGTAAACAGCAATCAATGTACATATTAGCGCTAAGTTGTGGGGCAATAAGTATGCTCACACCTGCTGAATGTCTCTTACCTTGAGCAACTCCAGAGTGGATGAGAGTCCAACCTCTCTCAAGAGAACTGGTACGAGAGCCCAAGCTGTGTATGGACTCAAGCTCGACTGTAGCTAGTCGCATTTTTTCTGCCTCGCACACCAGCTTCCCTGTCAAAAAGATGACATTCCACACCCCTAGAACCACCTGTTTTTGATGGATGACCCTTCCAGGGTTATCAAGCCACAACTTCTAGGATCACTGAGACACAACCCTTCCACCAATACATGCAAAGTGTACAAACATGAAATATAACAGCACGGTGGATCCTATCGCTTCACATGTCTGCCTCACATTGACGACATCCAGTTTGTGGGAATGTCTCTATGGAGTTTGCTCGTCATCCCTGTGCTTGCACATGTTTTCTCTGGATACTCCAGCTTCCTCCCACATTCCAAAGACAACATGTTAGGCTCAAGTCTTCACGAAGTGACATAATATTAAGGATACATTTTTTGTCCCCACATTGAAACAACATTGATGTCAAATCTTTCAACACCATCTCTTCTGTTTAGTGCTGACAGAAGAAAAAACTCCAACAAGAGACAACCAAGAGACATCAAGACAGTGTGCGTCTGCTGGGAACAAAGGCACATACAGGTGAGGCAGTCCTACAACAGTCACATGACTCTAGGCATCTTTTAACCATTGATTTTATTGGTCAGTCACCCAACTACAAAATATATTGTAAGAATTGAAATCTAAATTTTGAATCTTGAAACATGGGGTAATAAATAAACACTTCACAGTTTGTTAAAAGGCAATTCTCCCCAGTAAAGGTTTTCACAGGGATTATTGAAATGATACAGTAGTCAGAGCGGAATAACGACGAGGCTGACGTCAGGGCGCACGCGCGGCGATGTTGACAAAGGACGAGGAATTTGATCGATGGATTTAATGATTTAGAGTGCACAGATGGTTTGATAACATTATTGCTTATATAATAGTTATTTGTTATATAATATTTATATCGTTATATGGGCCTGTGGAATATTTTGAAGTGCAAGAGCCGTCAGCGGCGCGCACGCATTGTTGACAAAGGACGATTGATGGATTTAATGAATTGGAGTGACACAGATGGTTTTATTAACGTGTTATTTATGTAATAGTTTTTTGAATAACTCTGAATTTTACGTCAGGGCCGTTCTCAGCTCTTAGTTTGTGTTTATGTCACGTTAGCATACCTATCGTTTAGCCTGTTGTTGCTCACATGTTGTTGCGACGCTGCGTGAGCAGCGCGGCGGTTGTTTACATAAAGGACAAAAATTGACTCGACAGCTGCTGCTGACACGACGTTGCGCTGCTGTCGTCACTTGAAATTCAAATTACAGTAATCCCTTGCTACATTGCGGTTTGTTTATCGCGGTTTCACTTTTTTTTTTTTTTTTGAACATATATAAGTCGCTCCTGAGTATAAGTCGCCCCTACACCCAAACTATGAAAAAAAATGCGACTTATAGTCCGAAAATTACGGTATATGAACTATATATAGTAATCCCTCATTGATTCCAAGACCAAAAAACAAACCCGACCTACTTATGAGACACTGTATGAGTGTCAACCACGCATCCGCAGTGCTACCTCGGAAAATGGATGGATGATGGACATCTCTGGTTGCACGATGTGCCTCAGAAATAAATTTTAGCCTCTTTGTCAAAGTTCACAATTAGCAATTTTGCATCTTAGTTTGTGAGTCAAAATTCACATTTTGCGCCTCAAACAATCACAATGTTCATGTGGCAAAACACAGAGACCTAATTGGGCATGAATTCCCCCATTTGTGGAACAGCCTTCCGGAGAACCTCAGGGCTACAAAGAATGTACTCATTTTTAAGAAGAGGCTCAAGACCCACCTTTATGAATGGATGAATTAATGGATGATTGATTGATAGATTAATTAATTAATTAATTGATTGATTGATTGATTGATTGATTGATTGATTGATTGATTGGTGAATGTGCTTTACTTTTTCTTATTTTCTCTAATCTTTCAACAGCCTGGATAAAAATGCTGTACCTCCATTCCTCATGCGTTCACGTCCAAAAGCAATGCGCATTAGTGGCCGCATAGTCACCATTGCCTTCCAGGGAGAGGCACTGCTAAGTCAGATTGCAGTGGTAGGAGGTAATAAGACTGGAGTCTTTGTGCATGAAGTAATAGAAGGGAGTGCGGCACATACTGTTGGTATCACCCATGGAGCACAAATAGTGGAGGTGACAGATTTAATTTATTATTTTAATTATTATTAAGTATTTATTATATGTTTATTCTTATTATTATTATTATTATTATTCCATTATTATTACTGTATCTGAGGTGTTTAACAACACACTGATCTAATTTATTATTTTAATTATTATTAAGTATTTATTATTATTATTATTATTATTATTATTATTATTATTACTGTATCTGAGGTGTTTAACAACACACTGATTTAATTTATTATTTTGATAATTATTAAGCATTTATTATATGTTTATTATTATTATTATTGTTATTATTATTATTCCATCCATTATTATTACTGTATCTGAGGTGTTTAACAACACTGATGATTTGCAGGTGAGATACCAACAGGACGAGAAAGCTCTAAAGATGGTGTTGGAGGATTCCACTTTAGAAGAAGCTCTGTGGGCACTTGGTCAGGTCACTGGTCTCTGCCATCTCTCTTTGCGTCCAAGGCAAGATGGTATGTCCCACAGCATGTGCTTGAAACCCGTGGCTTGGCATTGTCTTGTTTGCCTTTTCGGTAATAATTGTCACGGATACGGGGTGGAAATGGAGCAGGGCGACCAAATGCAGCTGGGACCAGGGTTCATTGAAGCAACTCAAACGACTCGGAAAACTGACATGACTTACTGACAAAACCAACGACAAGACTGACCGACAAAGACGTGGAACAAAAAGACAGGGTGACACTACCAAAGACTGGAACCAAAAACACATGACAGTACACATCAATGCTCCGACAGGGAGTGACACACAAAGAGGACTTAAATACAAGACAGGTAACAAGAGGCAGGTGAGAATGATCGCACTGATCATGGGCACACAGGAGGGCAGGGGCGAGCACACAGACACACGGACAAAACTATGACAACATGGACGTAACCGGGGACGAGTCGTGACAAATAATGATGCCTTCATAGATGTGCAAAGCAATGCAATGCCACTCTGGAAGTTCATTGTGACCCATCATCACCAACCCTTGCTTGTTTTGTTGAATGTACAACCCAAATGTATTCTGACATTTATAGTATTACTACACAAATCTGGATCTGGTACAAAAGTTAATCCACCAAACGGTGGGTACATCCGTGACACAGTCTCAAGTACAGTGTTTCTGCCATTATTTTTTAGGTACATAGGTAAGTATAACAAACACTATGGAGAGTCACTGAAACGTCAACAATTCCATTAATTAGCTTCGACTTTGTTTGACATTTTTTTCACAACTCAGCTCACTCATTTTATAGAACTTTGTTTTCTTTCTGCATTTTCTCCAGACTATGAGGCATTGCTTCAGCAATTGCAGGACAGTGAGATATCATCAGGTGACTCTTTCTACGTGCGCGTCAACGTGACCATCCCTGCAAGTCACAAAGGGACACTGAATGTATCTTGCAACGACATTCTACATGTGACCAACACAAGACCGACAGACACCGAAGACTCGTGGTATGCGAATCAACTTCATCCTTGCCAGATTCTGCCCCTCCACAGTGGATTAGTACCCAACTACTACAGGTATTTATGAGCCATATGCAAAGGTTCTAGGGATCAAGCGTCATTATCAGTCACAACCTTCTTGATTTTCTGATATCACAGAGCACAACGACTTCTTATTCGAGCTATTGAAGAAATGACCTTTCAAACATCTAACTCTCAAAAGGTAAGAGTGATTGAATAAGGGGTAAAACTGCACAGCTCACTAATATATACTACTTCCCTCTTCAGCAAAGGCACATGATGGATCAGAATACTCAGAAAACAGTGAGGATTGTCAGCACGGGTCGCCAAGGCCGAAACCCTCTCTGGGTCAGTGTAGAGAATGAGAAGAGCAAGAGCACAGAGTCGGGTACAGAAACACAACATTTTACATTTTATAACAAAGGAGAATTTATACACTCAAAGTTTGTAATAAATGTTTGCATAAAAACACTGTATACTCCCTTACACCTAGATAAAACATCAGCACCCAGAAGTCTAACCCTCATGCCCTACACACCGGTCACACCCCACTTTCCACCCATCTGTCGACCAGTCCTGTTACTACCATCAATCCTGGGGCGCATCCTGGATAAGAAGATGGCAGAATGGCAGGGCTTTGAGATTTGTGAACCTGGTAAAAGCCATTTATTACATAATTCATTAAAAAAAAATCGAACAAACTCCGATTCCCGAAGATCATCGTAGACGGGGGACTGGCCCTGAACCGGTTGCTAGCCAATCGCAGAGCACACAGAGACGAACAACCATCCGCACTCGCACTCACACCTCGGGGCAACTTAGAGTCCTCAATAAGCCTACCATGCATGATTTTGGGCAGTGGGCAGAAACCGGAGTGCCAGAAAAACCTACGCAGGCATGGGGAGAACTGGGGGTGGAATTGCATCTCTGTCTATACATTTAATTAATGTGTTTGTTGCAACTTGCAGAGATGTTGAGTCCCACTGAACATTCAGCCCGAATGCAAAAGTCCGAGCTCCTGGAGGAGTGTGAGCAGGGAAGCAACTGTTGCTACACTTTGCAGTGTGTGGAAAAAGTCATGAAGAAGGTTAGTGTTTGTCTGTGTATACAATATGTATGTATGTATGGAGACTTTTAGGCTGACTAAATTGCGTGCATTTACTATATCTCCGTCAAAGTTTCCCTGCTGGGTCTTAGATGTATTTAAAAAAGTAACTGGTGAACAAACTAATGATGACTAGTGATAGTAGGAAGAGCATAGGCATGACAACAACTCGCTTGACTGACTTAACTTCCCTGAGTTTTCAGAGGGTGTTAATAATGAATCTTTTAGGAGGGTTTGTGACCCTGTTGAAGAAACTGCTTACACACAATATATCAGTAAACACACATATGCTAGACTCCAAGAAAGGTATAAAGATCCATCCAAAGAATCCTTCATTAGCCAATGTTCCATTGTTTGTTTCTTTTTTCCTTCTTAGGGTATACATTGCGTCTTACCTCTTGGGCTGGATTGTGTACGTCGTCTGCACAGGGCAGAAATCTTCCCTATCATCATCTTCATCGGCCAGTCAGCACGCAGCGCACGCAAACTCAAGTACCGTTTCTTCCTTCTTCATCCAAACTAAGAGTATTTAAGAAATGACGTTAATGACTAATTGATACCATTACACTGGACATGGGTTATACTAAAGCCAGATATTCAAATGCATATTTACACAATTGAGTGTTTCAAGGTCATTTAAAGTTCATCCATCCCTCATCCTTTTGACAGCCAAGGTCACACCATAAATTTGTGTGTTAATTATCTGGCTGAAGCCTCCACCTCAACTAAAAAAAGAAAAATCATCTGATGAACATGATTTTAGCATAGTATCAACATTCTATGTTTAAAAACCATGTAAATTCAATCTATTATCAGCATGTAATTTTAAACGGTATACTGTATACTTTAATACTAATGTTAACTATGATCTTGATTGATTGATTGTGCACCTTCTAGGTCAAAGCTTCACCGTCTCAACTGGTCTGAGGAGCATCTGCTGGAGTGTTCCAGAAGTGAGGAGACGCTGTTGGACAAACTGCCGTGTTTATATCACCGGGTGGCTCCTGACTCATGGTGTGACCAAACTTCACTACTGGCCAGGTTACGCACCATCATCTGGGAGGAGCAGAGGAAGATTGTGTGGGTGGAGCCTGATCTGTTGTAAATGAAACAATAAACAGGAGAAGATTTTAAATTTGCATTTGCTAGTTCTAGATAATTACAAAAATATATCAGAGGTACAAAACAAGGTGTGCTTCTCAAATGAGCACTAGACAATTTTTTTCCTCAAGTCACAAATTTCATGAATAAACTATTCTGCCATGTGTATGAAAGGCCTGGTCTGTGCAGATTCTCCAATCGACTTCAGCGTATCACTTACGCACTCATGAAATATAAGAACTCTGGATGGAGCAAAGTCCCCTGTCAAATGTAGCGGTGCACACATTCTCCGAAAGACTTAAGCATCTTTCCGCTTCTCTGTACGCTCGTCAGGGGGTTGTGCTCAGAACTAGCACCCCTTCAAACATAATGCACGTAATGTATTCCTTTTGTGGTCCATTGATGACTGCCAATGCTGACTCGTGCTAGTCGTTTGGAGTTTGTCTGAAAGCACAGTTCACAACATCTGTAGTCATTCTAATAGTGGCAATGAGTTACATTTTGAATAACTTAGTTTCGTTTGACTGATAAGATGCCAGACATGAAATCCACAGTTCTGTGCTCGCATGCGTGGTGGGAAGCATCGGCAACGCTTAAAACAATGGCAAGCTCACTAACTGTAAAACTAAACGGAACAGCTCCAAATAAAATGTATTATGCCAAAAGGTTAGAATTTTTGTGTTCACGCAGTGTGCAGCCACTCAGAGGAGTAGGTCGGGCTAGGGCTACGTAATGTAGAAATATGTACTATTCTCCATTCACCAAGTTTAGTGGGCATTTTGTATTTTACCTTCTGATGTATCGCTGTACAGTATATTGTTCATTTGTGTGAAATAAGTGTACCCTACATTTAGTAAATGTTGATTTTTTTGTATGAGTTGTATTTGCTTAAACTGTAGTACATACCACAGAAGTGTCAGTGTGATGTTATCAAAGAGCGATTCGTCTCAAAACTTACTATCATCTATAACTAATATATATTCTTCATTGTATTTTTTATTTATACATGTTGGTATTATGGGTTTGATACCCCACCCCCCTTGTAGTGTCCCCGACGACCTTCTTGCTTGGGGCCCCAGGGGACTCCTGCGACGCCACTGCACATGCTCCTTCAATGTAGCTCAACCACGAACCACATAGTCAATAGGGACTATCGCTATATAACTTCCGAATCCATACACGTCAGTTTCAAATTTAAAGTAAATTTATTCCAAATAGTAATTCTCAATGTTTGAAAATCTATACAATTCGAGATTTCCGTTCACAGAATTCAATGGGTCACACCGGCTGTGTGTTTTCGCTGGTTCCGCAGCTCAGTTCCTTGAAATTGCGTGACTGAATAGAGGCGTGTGCCCCTCAGTGACACACACAGCACATCCGGGCAAAGTAGGGCCCACGGGCCACATCCAGCCCGTCTCTAATCCCTGCAGCCTTTAAAGTGTATATATAATAATTCAAACAAAAATCAAATGAGTACTGTTTTTCCCCCAATGTACGTACGGGGCAA
Organism: Syngnathus typhle; assembly: GCF_033458585.1. Classification (NCBI taxonomy): domain Eukaryota; kingdom Metazoa; phylum Chordata; class Actinopteri; order Syngnathiformes; family Syngnathidae; genus Syngnathus; species Syngnathus typhle. Next base: position 11,130,459 of record NC_083740.1, read on the forward strand.
CAGTGCAAGCAAACAAATAAGTAGCGAACTGTCTTCAGTGTTGACAACTTGGATATTGTCACTGTTAAGTGCCTTTTCTAACAATTATAGCCACTATTTAAAAAGACAATACATTTAAAAAAAGAAGACCCCCAAGGCCAAGTGTTGTCCTTTAGTTACCAGGGATCTTACTTTCTGCACAGTAGCGGAAAGAGACGAATTTATTCTGGTAATGATTTGTGAGTTCACTGGTTCTTGATTTGTGCTCATGTCAGCATACTACAAACATATGGTACACTTTGATAGTGATTTATCAAAACAAATATTTCCCAATTACAACAACATTCTCTATGTATACCAGGGTAGCACGGTAAAGTACATTCCGAAAATATGCACGGTGAGCACTCCAAATTGTCTGTAGGCGTGGTTGTGGGTATGAAAGATTGTTTGTCTATATGTGCCCTGCGATCGGCTGGCGACAAGTTTGGGGTGTACTGCACCTACCTGCCAAAGACTGCTGGTATGGGCTCTTGCACACTCGCGACCGCCGTGAGGAAAAGACAAGTTTGAGCGACAAGTGTCTACATCTTTCTGACAAGCAAGTCATGGTCACCAGCAAGCCAGGGAACATTGGCGTTGGTAAGCATAGATAAAACAGTGTTAAAATGATTGGTGTCATGTGATTAGCTTACTCAATTTGATAATTCAAATGAACATAAAGCTTGATCAAATCTGAATGTTTACTTCAACAGAATGGGCCATGGAAAAATATTTTAACTGGGTCACTAGAACCTTGCAGTATAAGTGCAAAACTAAGTCTTAAATGAGTGGAAAGCCATTAGCCGTGCCTCGCTGAACCCTGAGGTTGCGCCCTTACAAAAAAACCCAACTTTAAGGCCGTGTGCAAACCCTCGCTAACCTCCGCTGCTCAGTTGTAGCTGTAGCTTGGAACACCTAACCACAATCCACAGAAAGTGTTACAATAAATCATGTTTTTATTATTGGTTTACAATAGTTTGATATATTGATCAAGCCCTCATTCTCCTGTTGTACTGTTGTTCATTTTATTCCACTCTGTTGATGCCTCCTTCAAGGTCTGTAAATTCTGACAGTGACCGCAGCACCTTCCAGAGTGCTCCCTGGTACTTGGGCATTTCCACCCAGACACGGTGGATTATATTGTTGATCTCATGTAATCGCTCTGTCTCACCCTGCAGAGCAGCTTCAAGCGAAGTAGTGGTTGATGGAGTGCCATCAATCATCTCCTGAATTTTCTTGGCCTTGTTCTGAAATTCATCCTGTGATGGACAATTGTACACAATCATAGGAAAGCTGACAGGACCAAAAATCTTTCACTTCCATCTTATAATGTAAAAAAAATCATTAGAACAATCCAGTCTTTACGAACAGTGAAAACAAAACGCTGTAATTTCAGTCTAGAAATAATCTGAATAATTTATGAAAAACAAGGGATGCTCTGACTGATTTACCTGACCCTCTTGAAGCTCTCTAATCTCCTGGTCATACTCTTTCACCAACTGAAAGATTTAGACTGTACGTTAGGTAGTGGTACAATGGCCCTCAATGTATACAATGTAGTATTCCTCAATTCACCACCTTGTTTGTATCTTTGATCTTTCGCCGCAAGCCATCATTCATCAGATTGAGCTCACCCTTAACGGTGGGCTTTTGAGTACTACGGGCCATGACCTCGTTGCGCTCAATGATGTAACCCCTCCTTTCCACAACTGCTACACTGTCTCGTAGTAGCTGCTCACGCTGCTTCATCAGCAAACTGAGCCAACGCTGTAATAATAAACACATCCACGGTACAGTACTCCACAAACAAGCATCTCAACATTTGGAATCCAGGTTAGCAAATCCCAGTAAGTTTTAGCAAACTCTGTGGCCAAAACAAACATTTAGAAGTTGAACGCTGAATATTAATCTTTCATTTTATTAAGACTTTTCTGGGCATTTTTTTATTCCTACATTTTATATTGATTTGAGGGGATCAGTAAAGTATCTCTCGCTATCCATCCATCCATCCATCCATCCATCCATCCATCCATCCATCCATCCATCCATCCATCCATCCATCCATCCATCCATCCATCCATCCATCCATCCATCCATCCATCCATCCATCCATCCATCCATCCATCCATCACGATGCTAGCCGCGACAAAAATGACTGCATGTTCTTATGGAGCCGTTTTTAAAAGAGGCCTTTGAGCTGCACGTGAATATTTACAAGTGGTCAAAGTCATACATGAGAAATACACAAACAACAATAAAATAACACTTGAAAATAATTTTGATGCATTGGGTTTATGTTGCACTTTTCCATAGAAACCTATACTCAAAGGCTCACAGATGATGCAAAATGCTCACGCATTCGCACTCTGGTGGTGGTTAACTACGTGGAGTAGCTATAAGTGCCTTGGGGCAGGCTGACAGAAGCAGTTCCATGCCTACGGCTCTTCCAACCACCATAAACATTCATACACCAGTGTGAGTGGCACTGAAGGCAAGGTTGGGAAAATGTCTTGCCAAAAGACACAACGACCAAAGACTCAGGTAGAGCGGGAATCAAACAGCGCACCCTCTGGTTACTGCCCGATTCCTCTACTGGTGAAGAACAGATACCCATGATCGCGAATGTATTTGTGTATTAGAAAAATGTGATATATATATTTGTAGATCTCAAAAACACGCAATAATCACGGATGTGTTTGTGACCTGCCCTAACCACACTGCAACTCCACTTGTTTATATGGAATATAGAAGACACTGGGACAAGTGAGAAATTTGAAACTTGACACACCTTGATGATTACAGATCTCTCAGAAGAAAAAAAGTGTCTGTACCTCCATACGGTGAACATCATCTCTCATTATTTGGACTTCTTCTTGACCCTCTTGTACAACTAAACGTGTCTCTTTCATAACATGCGTCTTCTTTTCCCACAGCATAATCTGACGCCTGTCACATCAAACTCAGGCTTAGTTGCATGCAGTGTTGACTAGGGCAAAATAGGAATTGATATTGAACAAACAACTGACTCAGCTTCCACCAGACTGCTGATAATTCTCTCTTTTTCCTCCTGGGTCTTCTCCAGTTTGGCCTCCATCTCTATAGACTGCCGTTCCGCTTCCTAAACATTATGTTAGATTACATAAGAATCCAGCAACAATATATTAGAAGAAACTGAGAAGTAAGCGTATACTCTGAGTTTGTGAAGGAAGTCAGTCTCCATCACAGAACTCTCCTGCTCCAAAGCAAGGCGCAGCTCTGAGTTCTTGCTCAGAAGAGTATTGAGCTTTAGCAAATCTCTTTGCAGCATCTTTTTGCTCTTCTCCACCTCATTTTCCTCACGGTGCAAGACTTCAAGCTGGCCTGGAAGCAAGCATGCCAACTCGGGAATTATGTTTGGCAAATATCTATAGCTGTGTACCTGACAATTTATAAGTCTTTGCTTCATTGAAGATGTAACATACGTTCCAGGTAAAGCTTCTTCTGACAGATCACAGTGTACTTTGCCTGCAGTGTGTTATATTCCTTGTTGTGTGACTGAATCTCCAGGGTTATTCCTATAAGTGTTCCTTGATGCTTTAGCCACATCTGTTGATCATTCTTCATTTTCTGTGCTAATGCCTCAATCTGATTCTTTATCGCTTGTACCTTGATTTGCAGCGGACTGAGATCTTCATGCTGAAAACACATGTGCACACACACGTCTTTACTGGATGGCAAAAATGAACTGTAACATGCAAAGGAGGGTCCCAATCAATCTGTGGGCATCATCTGGGTTGTTATGACACATCAGGTATTTTAGATCACTTTCCAGAAAGTATGCAGATGTAAATATAAATATTTATGATGCTAAGAACTTGAATTCGATGCGAGGCTGAGCTCATTTGAATCATAAGGAGGTAAACAAGATTCCTTACCCCAGTTCGAGCTGCAATGAGCTCAATTTTCTTGTTGATGTTTGCAATGGTGGTCTGCTTCTGTCCGATGAGTGCATCAATCGATGAACTGTTAGTCTCGTTTGATGCGATCACCTTGTTGTACTTTCTTATTTCCTCATCAAGCTCCTTCTGCGTTCGGGCCAAATTTTCCAGTTTCTCGTTGATCACATTGCTCTCCAGGGCAGCCGTCATTACGGAACTCTCCAGCTGCCACAGGTGGAAGACCTGGATGACGAAAGGGAATCAAGAATATAATACTGCCATTTTCCTCACTGCTGTTTGCATAACAAATATCAAATGACTGTGGGAAGGGGAAGTGCAAATCAAATAATGTCCTAGGCTAACTGTAATTCATTATTCCAATGCTAATTTTGCAGCAGTTTGTCATACATCAAGCTTTATTGTTTGGTCATGATATAGTGCGCTGCCTATACTACTAACAGAAAATCAATCACCAATCTCAAACTGCTAAACTGCTGTTAAACTGCAAAAGATTGTCTTATGTAGACTTTCTAGTGGTACTTGGATGTGATACTTGATTATTGTTATGCTCGCTAGAAATTCAGTTTACCTTCTCTTTCTTGAGCGCGGCTTTTTTGTTAGTGAGTCGCTGGTAATACTGAGCGGCCTTGTTGTCCATGATCTTCTGCAGCATTTGAGTCATGATGGAATTCTCTATCTCCAGGTGCCTGTTTTTACTTTTCTCCAACATTCGTCTCTGAGCAGTCGCATCATCCTGAAGGCCGTTATCCGTCTGAACACGTAGAACCCATATACACGTATTAATAATAATAATCTGTTTAATAAGATCATATCTGCATCCTTGGAAGTGGTCTGTCAACCTTAGTGAGTTCTTCGAGTGTCCGCTCTGTCTCCCCCAAAGCACGAAGGAAGATGCTGTATTGCTCCTGCAGAGCTTCATGCTGCGCCTGCTTCTGAGCAATCATCTTTTTTGTCACATCACAGTCCATCTCCGCGCAGTTCAGCAACATGGTCAAAGTCTCACTTTTCTCTTGCAGTTCAGAGAGATATTTCTTGTTGCCATCAATCTCTCTGTCCATCACGATCACTTGATGCTCAGCGATGCTATGGGACACATGGCTAACGTGACTGTATTGACCCAACACAGCTATCATTTAATGTTCTTTAGTTGCTGGGCTTTAATATATAGCAGAGGAAATTTAAATGTAATTATTTCTTCATTGTGGCACTATTTCAAAGCAATGTCTGAACTAAATGCAAATTATAACAACTGCAAATGTTGTGCAGAGAAATTGAAAACACTTGTGTAGTTCACGAGATAAGGCTACATTTTTTTAGAACTGGACTATAAAAATGAATCAATAACTGAAGCAATCTTCGCAAAGACTGAGGAGATATGAAAAAACTGTGTCTGAGATTCTCGTTTTCTTTCCTTATGAACCGGATCATGTATTTCCAGCGTTTGTATAACATCCTTACTTAATAGCCTGCTGCAATGCTCCAAATTCCTCATCTTGCTTCCTCATATTAAGCAGGCTGCTGTTCCACTGCTGCAGCAACTGTTTTTGTGCCATTGCCAGAGACTCCATTTGCATTTCAGCCTGAACACACATTTGCATAAAGACAAAGGAGTTACTCCTTCACGGGAATAATGAAATTCCGTACATCTATCGAGCCATCCATTTTCTACACCGCCTGTCTTCATTAGGGTAAGAACATTCCCCTGCTGAGTAAAGGAGAGAAGCTGGAACACCCTGGACAGGTCGCCGGTCAGTCGCAGGGTTAATACAAGACACACATTCTAAGACTCACATTCACAATTACAGTGAAGTAGCAGTCTTTGGCCAACCCTCAAAAGCATATTTTGGGATGTTTGAGGACTGTGGGTATTATGTGCAGTACACACCTCAGAAAGAGCCTCTTTGGTTGCTTGTGTTGTCTCTGCCTGGGCATAGGTTTGGACCTCATATAGGTCCTTCTGTTCTTTCAGTTTGTCCAATTCCGATGTGAGGCGCTCCACATACAAATCCTGTTGGTACAGCAATTTGTTAATTATAATCAGCATCTGTTGAATAAATCCTTTGAACAATAAATAAAGCCTTTGTTAACCTGGAAATAAATTGCTCCTCAAAATGAGAAAGTTGGTTCTCTATTGAAGTCATTGATTAGCAAAACTATTCCCCAAAGAAAGAAAGTTATTTAAAGCCTTGGTGCAATCTATGTGTCTTCTGATGGCAGAAATCTTACCCTTGACTTATTACTTCCACAAATTATAATTAGAAAAACTATCTTATATACCTGAACATACTGAAGGTCAAAAACCTTCATAGAACAGATTGTGGTGAAGTCCTCTGTATTTCATGAGCCAGTTTACCTGCTTGAGTTTCTGGTCTTCAACTTTTGATTTCTCCGTTGAAACTTTTTTTGTCATATTCTTTGTTGCTTTTACATTAGCTTGCAGATCTTCACTGATTTGTTGTGCGAATGTAACATGCAAATTAAGTTTTTCTAATTCGGTCTGCAGCTTGGATGCTAAACAAAAAAAGAAACAGACATGTTGAAGCAGACTCTGACATTGATGTTCAATATCTGATACTTAAATGCACAAGAAAATATAGTTGAGTCCCACCATATTGTCTTGCATATTAGGGAGGGAACAGTTGGCAAAATCCACGGTTCAGTTCTTATCTCGGTTTAGTGCTTACACTTCACGGTACATTTGCATATGCATTGACTCTTTAAAACTATCAATGATGTTTCCCATCAGTAGGTTAAAAGTGAAACTACATGTACACTGAATTATTATGAATTCATTTACTATCATTGGATGGATGAATGGATGGGGGGGGGGGGTCTCACCATTGACCCTGGTCTTGGCGCTCTTGTCCTTAATGTTGGAATTGCGAGCCCTCATTGCCTTCAGTTCCTCTTGTGCTAGTCTTTGGTTTTCTTCGCCCAACAGCTTAGACTTTTGTTGGTCATCTAGTCGAGCCTGGAGTCCTTTTAGCCTTTCCTGTTCCCTGAACACCTGTACATATAAGTCTTCTGTTTGGCCTGCTTCTATCCTCTCCAAGCCCACCTGGACAGATAGCACAAAGAGCAACATGATTAGACTTCTACCTGATTGTACGTGTGAGCAAGGGCAACACAGCATCTTAGATCTTGAGATTTTGGAATTGGAAAAAAATACTAGTGTCCCACTTCTTGTCTTAGTTGCATGGTAAGCCTTTCAAGTTCTTTGTCGAGTTGATTCTTCAGTGCTGCTTGTTTCTTTGCCACCAAAGGCTGTCAAAAAATGAAACAAAAACATCTGAGCCGTTCTGGTTTGTACACGGAATTCAATAACACGCTTTGCTTTTATCATTGTTATTTACATCCCACATACATCTGCTTCAATACTAGACAGTATGTGCAAATGTATAACCAGCCGTTACAATATCTTATGTATCACAAATAATAATTGGGAAAAACGAAAGAAAAGCCACACACATGTTCAGCATCAAGAACGAGAAATTCATCCTCGTCCTCATCTGTAAATGTCTCCCCATCCTCCTTTTCCTCTATTGTATTCATTAGATGGGGTGGAAAATGTTCCTGCTCTGAAACAAAGAGAGGGAGGGGGGCATTTAAGCCTTATCAATATCCATAAAACCCAGTGGATTTTGTAATAAACAGACCAGAAAGTGTGTTCACAACAGGGTCTCCAGCACCACTGCTGTCTGGCTGTGAGCCCACATCAACTGGATCAAATCCAGGCTGATCCTGTGAAAACAACGACAATGACGATTAATCTGGCAGTGATGTTTGTGGTGGTTTGGTTTAAAAATGATTAAAAAAAAAGAAAATATCCCAGCGTGTCCAAACCTGTCCCTCAATGGTTTCAGCTGTTTCCTCCTCTAACATACCTGATTCAAAATGATCAGGATTGTTATCGCTTGCAGATGAGCTGATCATTTGAATCAGGCGTGTTACATGAGGGAAACATTGAAAACGCGAAGGATAGTGCCTCTTAAGGACTGGAGTTAGACATCTCAGGTATTTTGAAAGTCCCATTTACCTGAGGAAAAGGGGACACATTTGCAGTTTGGTCATTTTCATCCTGCTGTTCCATTTCTCCCTCTTTTGCCTCCATTCCATCCACATCCTCTAACTGGTCTACTGAGGCTGGTGAAATAGTAAAATTTCAAAACAATCAGATTGTGATTCCATGTACAGTTGGTTGTATAATTCATGCTAACATGTAAGAAAATGGCTGTCTGGCTGCGAGTCGATATCAACAGGGTCAGGTCCAAGCTCATCCTGTGAAAACAGTGAGAGTAATTCTAATGGTGAGTTTGTGGTCATCATTTGTCTTGAGAATGAAAAAAAAAAGACAAATTTTGACAGTACGATACATTTACCTGCGGAATAGGAGTCACATTTGGTTCACCATAATTTGCAGCTTGGTCATTTCCATCCTGCTGCTCATTTCGTCCCTCTTCTGCTTCCATGTCCCCCACGTCTTCAGCTTTGTCCATTGAGACTAATAAAATATTCAAAACAATCAGATTCTCATGTACAGTCGGTTGTATTCATATTCAAGCCATAATAAAATGAATGTATCCTGCATATGTTTTATAAAAAGGCAAGAATTACAAAATCCAGAACCGACTGCCTTATTTTGAATCCATTGTGAAAATTCAAACTTCTATTAATTCTGTATGGTGACGTTAGGATAGTTATTATTTACGACAATTTAAGATAATTATCTAACGTCTAATTATTTCTTTACCTACCAGTGTATTTGTTGATGGTTCGATTAAAAAGTTCAAATTTTTAATCTTCTGATCTCGGGCTGCAATATTGTACAAAAGGCACACATTTAGGGGACATCATAAAAAGAAAGAGAGAGAGAGAGAGGGGGGGGGGGTTCTTTGAACGCAAATCATTTTCCATTGATTATGACTGATGACTAATAGGAGCGTTATCAACAGTCATAACACATCACGCACCTACGCAGCTACGCCATTGAAGGGCGTTCATACCACTAATCACATACAAGGCAACGCAACTCTTTGTCAATCGTGTCCTAATTCAAACGTGTATTCGTGCTGACGTGGGTTGTGAGATGAATTGAATTCCTTTATTGTCACGTTAACGCAGTGATAACTGTGAAAATGAGTTTGGCAGCTCCACATGGCAGATCATGCACATACATATATATAACAGTATAAAATACAGATAACATGCAATACGAAAATAGAATAATAAACTAGAATGAAGATGTTGCTCTTGCGTCTCCCTACCTTCAAGTAATTTAGCGTTGCACGCTGCTGATTGCCGTCATAGCAGTCATAAAACGCAAAGACATGATGTGTCGAGCTGATGTTGTCTAGTAGGCTTGGCCCAAGAAATACATTTTACATATCTCATCTCACAGGTAACCTCAGACAAAACATATTTATTGTTTTCGATTAATAATACTGCTCATACGTTGAAGAGCACATTTATAACACAAATCACATCACAATCAAGACATCTATTACATTCCATAATTTTATTATTTTATTTATTGATATATATATAGTTTTTTTGTTTTGTTTTTTATTCTTTAAATCATGTTCGAAATAAAGATTCATTCATTCATTAGAGTCGCCCCTTCCTAAAATGAAAATGTGTAATTTAGTCCTGCATCAATTAAATGTAAAGCATACATTTTTGCAGAATACGAAGGAAGGATAAAAAAAATACCTTTGAATCATTTTTATTTGTTGTTGTTGAGGAACTAAATTGCTAAATGGAAAGCCGTGACATTCAAATGCCACATCGGGGCAGCAGAGGGACGTGACTGCGTGAGTGAGAGTGGTTGAGTCGCTTCAGTATGGTTCCATTTGGAAAAATAGGCAGCAATGGCCTGTTTTGTTGCCTTACTCATATTATGTGCAGCAAAAAAGAGGGCAGCCAATTCTTTGATGAAGGCCTGGATTGAATCACTAACCTCCAGTTTTATATTGTCAACTAGGTTGCAAAACAATATCCAATGTAGGTCGCCAGGCATGTATTTCCACATCAACCACCATGTGTACCTGAGTGTTTTCATTTGATGTATTATTGTTTGATTTTTTTTTATTGTAAGTGTAGAACTGGCGAATGAAAATAATTTCCTTTGCTCCAGATAAGTAAATTCGTTTCTTAAAGTTTGAGTATCAAAGATTTGGGTATATTCAGGGTTTAATTACTAATATTGGCAACAATAAACACTTATGGGGCGTGCATTATAAGTAGGCGGCATGGTGATGCGCTGGTTAGCACATCCACTCCACAGTTTGATTCTGGATTATGTGACGTTTCCATGTTCTACTCATGCCTGTGTAGGTTTCCTCCAAGTGCTTCGTTTTTTTGCTCCTACAAAAATATGCATGGTAGGCAGTTTGACCACTCCAAATTGTCCGGGTGAGAATGTTTTTTTTCTCTGTGTGCCCTGCGATTGGCTGACAACCGATTCAGGATATCCCCTCCAACCCGGTCAGCTTGTATAGACTCCAGCATCCCCGCGACTCTCGTGAGGATAAGCGTTTCAGAAAATGGAAGGATGGATGTATGGACATGCAAAGAAGCTTGCAATTCGAGTCCCTAATCCCTCCAAATAGCAAGGATTCACAAGATAGTATCTTGGAAAAAGGTTTTTCTTATTAAACGACTTTACCTTTGTTTGAATTTATTGTTGTCATACGCTGAAATCCGTTACAGATTGGTCCTTTTCTATTGCACAAGGTCGTACACAAATAACGATACTTGTTGTCAGACTTACATTTGATGGGCACATCGGCTACCTAATTGATCTTCTCTGTGGAAGTTGTGTGGGTCGAAAGCTTTCTCCTACCTCTAAATGTGGAAGCACCATCTATTAGCTGACCTGCTTCGCTCAACTAGAAGACAATCAATACCCTCCGGTAATGATGTCATTTAATTGCCATGGAACTGACAAGACTGGAGGTTTCCTGTTATGACCCCATTTAATGGGGTTTGTCAAATTGCAGGTGTGAACATGATTTTCCTAAAATATGTCAATCTTCTGAAAAATCACGTGGACTATTCATTGTGATATATGGTTTTTAATTACCAAGACAGGAAACAAAATGGAACAGTCAATAATCATATTGTCAACTTTATGGAAACATGCAGAATAATAAGAAATAATTGCCTCAAAACAAGTTAAATGCAATGATTGTCATGTTTCTATTTTATAGTGTGCCATTCTCATGTGGAATCTTTGTTAATGTTAAAAGGGTGTTCAGGCAGTGCAAATTGAGGCCACACCAGGTTTCTCTAAGGTTCATCTAATTCTAAGCACCCTATTTTGGTAGACTGGCAACCATTTGATCGACATAAAAACGGGCGAAACATCATTTTCGTGCCAGTGCAAATCCAGTTCAGTGTTTGTGGATTTGGTATATGAGATATGCCTCACTGGCATATGCAAATTGGGTTACAAAAAATAGACTAAATTTTAGACTCACTAAAATCAAGTCTAATTGGATGCAAAGGTGGTCTAATGTGATTTTAGTGTACGGTATTCACTCGAGGCACAGGCAGACAGATTGTGCTACAGCTGCCAGCTTCCTCCAACATGCCAATAACATGCATGTTGGGTTGACTGGGGACTCTAGTAGATTACCCCTAAATCTGGATATATGAATGGTTCTTTTATCTATACGTGCCCTTGAAATGACTCGTGACCAGTCTATTTACTCTACATATACAAATCTGCAACTCTTAAAATTGTGGGGCATGTGAAAAGAAATGGAAAATTTCCACAAATTGAAACCTTTCATATAGTTAAACTGAAACACTTCCTAAAGTTTCATGTCTGTGGCGTGCTTTGTACATGTCTTTCTTTCTTTCTTTCTTTCTTTCTTTCTTTCTTTCTTTCTTTCTTTCTTTCTTTCTTTCTTTCTTTCTTTCTTTCTTTCTTTCTTTCTTTCTTTCTTTCTTTCTTTCTATCTTGATATTTTTTCTTTCAGAGACAGTGCATATGAATTAAAAAAAAAATCTATAAAAACGCCATCTATACAAGTGCTATTTTTCATCTGCAGCCCTTAGAGGCCTAGATAGATGGAGTCACCCTAAAAGAAAAAAAGAAATATACATAATAACAATACATTTATTGAAACTACGTTTCGACTAAAAATGCATGTTTACATAAAACAATGTTTACATATAAAATACTAAAAGGTTTCTAAAATGCTATAATATACAATATAGACACGACAGTAAAATAACTATACAAACAAACAAACAAACAAACAAATATGAGAGCATTCAGATGAAAATATGCCAGCAAACCAGTGAGAGCAGGTTTTGTTATTGTTAACATTTCTGAGTAGTCAATTCTTTATTTGAAATCTAAATAAGGTATATGTATATTTAAATGTCAGATGGTGATGAGGTGAGATTCCACTAACAGAAAATGCAGCTTTATGAATTTTTAAGGAATACTGTAAGCTCATATTTAAAAAAATGAGACAAGACAAAATAAAGACACACAGCAACATAAATGCAAGAATCTGAGCAGAAGATTGATTTGAAGATCTCTTTCACCCCAAAAATGTCTTTATCGCCATACTCAATGCGGTAACGTAAACAGTCTGACCTGTGCTAAAGATTGGGTTGCAGTGGTTCCTGATGTGTTAGGCTTATCTTAGCATGGTGAGAATTTGGGGCCAACGCAGCGCGGTACTTTGCAAATTCTGCGTCCTCTTGGCGTGCCCTCAGGACACAGAAGCAAGTTTGGCTGCCACCGAAACCACAGTATGCTCAGCTGCCAATCCCCCCCCCCCCCCCCACACACACACAAACAAAACCAAGCAAACCCGTCGTCCAGGTAGCTCCTGCAAGTCCTAAAAACAAGCTTAACTCCAATTAAGCTTGTCTGTATTATCATGTATGCATTTACTACAAAATATAGTCATCAATGCAGAGGATAAATATTTTTAACAGTTTCTGTGCCTGGATTTTATTGTAGCAATGTAGCTGCCTGTGTGTGTGTGTGTTTGTGGGGGGTGATGTGTGTACGTGTGTGAGCGTGGGTGGATTGGTATGTATGTGTTAGAAAATCATGAGGAGGTGAGGTCTTTGCCGGAGGTTGATCTCTGGCAAGAAGCGCAGGGTGTCAGTGTGCCTATCTATCTGCCTTAATCCAACTGCACCCTCTTCATTCTCTTGTACAGAAATACACACACGAATGCACACACACACGCTCACGCAAACATACACACACACACACACACACACACACATGCATAGTATCTAGTTCATGCCCCCATGTCTTTCCCCCCTCCTCCACATCCCCTTTTCTCTCCAGGATCCAGGTAAAGAAAGACAGGCAGCCTGAAGTGGATGTCAGTGGGAATTAGGTACTAGCAGAGAATTTGATTTCTTTGTCTCCAAGACCTACTTATGCTCCATACCGACATTAGTAAAACAGGTCCAAGACCGAAATATACCGCCAGACGGAGAGGATATAGGACAGTGAAAAGTATTTGTCACCTTTCTGTTTGCTGAAATATTTTATCGACATGTTTACACTTAAATATATCTGCTTGTTAAACCAAGATTAATTCACAAAAACAATCCAACTGTGTTTTAAATGCATTATATGGGGGGAATCAAAATTGATCTGACCTCATGTGAAAAAGTGTTATAAGTGCCACCCTTGACAGAAACTGAAATCAAGCATTTGCATTAACTGCTGTTGAGATTTTGCTAGATTCTGACCCACCTGTATGTAAAGATTTTCAATTTATTAATAGAATTCATTAATATAACTCATTGATGGTGGCTCGGTGGCGCACTGGGTAGCACGTCCGCCTCACCGTTAGGCGGGTGCTGGTTTGATTCCACCTCCGATCCTTCCTGCGTGGGTTTCCTCCCACATCCCAATAACATCCTTGGTAGGCCATTTGAGCACTCCAAATTGCCCCTAGGTGTGAATTCGAGTGCGAATGGTTGTTAGCCTTTGTGTGCCATGCGATTGACTGGCAACCAGTTCAGGATGTCCCCCGCCTACTGCCTGATGACTGCTTGGATAGTCTCCGGCACGCCTGCAACCCCGTGGGGACAAGCGGTACAGAAAATGAATGGATGATGTCAGGCTAGGAACAAGGCGAGGACTCGGATGCAGAGTGACAAACAGGAATTTATTTCGACAGGCGAGCTCCGGCAAAAATCAAAATCACCTCGGAGGGAAATCCCGGCAAAAAACAAACAAACAAACAGTTCTCTGGGCAAATCGAGAATAATGAGGGTTCATAAATTAAAAAAAAAAAAAAAACTAGACAAGATATTCAAAAGTATCTCTCAGCTTACGTGCTCGCTAGTTCTCCTGACACGGCAAGACGCACTGGCACAAGACAAGAGGAAGACACTGACTACATACAGAAGGGTAAGGGCACAGGGCCACACAATTAGGATCAGGGAAGACAATCAGATTGATGCACAGAGGAAGGGCCTACGAACTGAAACCAGAGTTACTTGTCAAAAAAAACAGGAAGTGAAAATACACCAAAAAAGACTAGCTAACAACCCACAAACCCTAACGGTATGACAGTCTTTCATCTAAGATTGATGTGACTACAATTCAGGGCCTGTTTTTCGGGTGCCGAAATGGAATGAAGCCACCCCTCGGGTATGGTGGAGCCGGGAAAGGTCTCAATGGCGCAATCATATGGGCGATGGGGCGGTAGAGAGGTTGCCTTCACCTTACTGAATACATCTGAGAGTTGGTGATAACAAACTGGCACTCCGGTCAGGCCTGGGGTTTCTGGGTCTATGGCGGAGGAAGCATAAACATGGTCAGGTTCACTTTTAGAGGCCAACAGGAGGTTAGATATGAGACATGAACTATTGCAATGTAATCCCCACCCCCTTACCTCTCCGGTCTTCCAGTCAATGGTTGGGTTGTGCCGTTTTGCCCATGGGTATCCGAGGATGGGTTCATGGGAGTGTTTACTACATACAATTCTAATTTCTCATGATGGTTGCTAAAAGACAGGGTGATGGGCTCAGTTACGAGAGTGATATCAAAAAGCGCTTTTCCATTGAGTGCCTTAGCTTTCACGGTAGTGTTTAACAGTTCAGACTTGACCCCCAATTTGAGCAAACGACCAGTCAATCAAAGTCTCATCGGCCCCAGAGTCTATTAGCACCCCAATGTCAGTGTCTTCCCAAGTGAGTAATAGTGCCAATGGGTTGGTCCCGAACCTTCTGATTGGTGGGAGAAAAATTACTCACCATTAGGTTTTTCTTCAGTCAGCAGGAGGGGAGGTGTTTGGGGGCGGCGCAGGTGCGTATCTGGATGCGCGCTGCCTCTTCCATTCCTGTAGGCGATACTCGGTGCGAATGGCTAGGGCAATGAGACAGTCGAGGTCGGTGGGGAGGTCGAGGGGGATGAGTTGATCTTGGATGGGCCCCGAAAGCCCTCTGAGAAAGAAGTCACACAAGGCCACGGAGTTCCACCCGCTTTCTGCGGCCAGAGTGCCGAAGCGGATCGCATAGTCCCCAACAGACTCACTTCCCTGGGTCAGCCGGCATAGCTCTCGAACCTTCTCCCTGTCTGAGGAGATCGGATCGAACACCATACGCAGGGCCTCGATGAAGGCGCTGAGGGAATGACATGTGGTGGAATCCCTAGCCCATTCGGCGGTCGCCCACGCCCGGGCCTTTCCCGTTAGGTAGGAGATCATAAAGGCCACCCGGGAGCGATTCGTGGGGAATTCGCCTGGAGAACGCTCAAAATGAATTTTGCACTCAGTAATGAATGACCTACAGCGCCCGGTTTCCCCGGAGTAGCGTTCAGGAGGAACCAGTCTGGAGCTTACGACAATGGGAGCGATGGCAGAACGGGCCGCAGGGGGGGAGGCTGGTGGACTGGGTGCCGCCGCCGCTGATCCCGGGGTTAAAAGCGAGAGAACTTCTTGCATCTGTTTGCTCAGCAGGCCCAGCTGAGTAGCCATCACCCCTCTGAATTCTTCCTGACTCTTCACGAATTCTTGGACTTTAAGACCCAGAGCCTCCACTTGCTCCTGGTGGTGGGCGAGCTGCGACGACTGGGAGCGTAACGCAGCGGTCAGATGCTCCAACTCTGCCGACGCAATGCCTGGTCAGTGCGTACTGTCAGGCTAGGAACAAGGAGAGGACTTGGATGCAGAGTGACAAAAAAAGGCAAAAATCAAAATACCCTCGAAGAGGGAAATCCAGGCAAAAAGAAAACCCAAACTAATAAAACAGTTCTCTCGGTAAATCGAAAATAAAAAGGGTTCTTCAAAAAAACTAGACAAAAAACAAAGCAATTATTTTTCAGCTTGCGTGATCGCTAGTCCACCGGACACGACAAGACGCACTGGCACAAGACAAGGGGAAGACGCTGACTAAATACACACAGAAGGGTAAGGCCTCAGGTGCACACAATTAGGAGCAAGGGCACAGCGGTACCCAATTAGGATCAGGGAAGACAATCAGACTGATGCACAGAGGAAGGGCCCACAAACTGAAACGGGAGGAGAGTTACTCATTTTAAAAATAAAACAGGAAGTAACAATACAACAAAAAAGACAAGACAGTAACAACCCACAAACCCTAACGGTATGACAGATAACTCATTAATATGAAGGTTTATGAGCATAAAGTGCCCTGCGGAAAATGATGGTCGAAGGTTTACCTACAGTATCTTCTAGTACACAGCTGAGTACATTGTTCCATGAATCACAGCAGGTTGTCCAGGATCTGGAGTAGACTCCTTGACCGAGGCCAATGACGTCTGTATTTCTTTGGACCTCACTGTGGGTTCATTTGTGATAAGTCATTATTGCAATGTTGGTAATTTTGATTGGTTGACAACTCCAAGGAATGTTTGCGTAAGTACCAAAAGCCTTGGAAATACCATTGTACTTTTTCCCAGATTGTAGCCTAGTTCTTACTTTTTACTGAAAGGTACTACTAAAGAATTATTGATTGAATAAATCCGAGCATAATCAGGCCTTGGTGTGGCCAGTTATATTGAACTCGGCTTTTCGATAACAGTGGTTTACCACAGTTGACCAAAATCTGCATTTTGTACTTGCTTGGGTTGTCTTTGTGAGATATCAAAATCGACCAAATTAATGATTTGAAACATTTAAGTGTAGTAAAATAGCAAAATAACTTGGAAATGGGGCAAATACTTTTTCATAGCACTGTAGGTACCATGCGTAAGAAAATGGTAGATAAGAAATAAAAAAAGCAGGCAGTTCAGTAAGCAAGAAATTGAGCAAGACAATAGCAGAGCCCATCCAGTCCATCCACTTAATCCACCCACTTGCTGCTGTCCAAATGGGCAGATTGATGGCTGTTAGCTCCTTTAATAGCTCCTATAATGGACCACAGTCAAGGTAGGTGGCATGAGTGGGACACAGGCTGTCCAAAGTAACTCAGTGGTCTTTTTCAGCGCATTTTCTGCTTCTTCGGGCTTATGCTGATGCCAGTGTTACATGTGTGTGTGTGTGTCCACACTTACATAGCAGTCGACGTTTTTGACGCAGACGAATGATGTATTATTATTAATTAAAATGTATTAATTTATACTACCTAACTAATTCATACCACGTTCAAAACTAGATTGAGACATTGTGGCAAAATTCAGATTTTTCTGTGCAGCCTGCAAGATATCTGCTTCATACATGACTGCTTTTTTCGCAAGTTGGTTTAAAGCAGGGGTGTCAAACTAATTTTATTTGACGGGTCGCATTATAGTCATAGCTTCTTTCGGAGGGCCATTATGACTGTCAACCCAAATAAATGTATGAGCACCTCATATTATATACAGTAAAAGCTACAAAACAAACTGACAAATAACTCGTTTTCAAATCAGATGAGTAAAAACTGGTCAAATATTTAAAAAAAAAGAAAAAAAAAAGATTAAAAGTGAAGACAATTTGCAATTCTAGTAATGACACGAATATGATGCACAATTTATCTTTGCGGGCCACATAAAATGATGTGGCGGGCCGTATCTGGCCCCCGGGCCTTGAGTTTGACACATATGGTTTAAAGCATTGTTTTGCAGTACTTTTCTGTGGCTACTTCTGCATGAAGTATGCTTGGTGCTTTGAGCTTAACTCCATGGTGCTGTAAAAACATAGATTCATGAACATAAAGTAATACATGTTGTCTCATGACTGACTAAAATCTTATAGTTTGTACATTTAACCAAATGCATGCAAACACACTGTCAGTGTCTGTGTGCTCGGCCCTCCCTTCCTGTGTCTACTCTCAAACTATGTACTTATCACAGTCACCTGCTTCTTGTTACCTGTCGCGTATATAAGTCCTGTCTGTGTGTCACACCCCTGTCGGATTGTTCTTGTCTCTCGTCGTCGTTCTTGTCTCTATCTTGTCTTTTGTTCAGTTAGTCTTGTTTCTGAATACACAAATTAAAATTTGCATACTTTGGCTCTCCAAGTTTTATATATTTGTGTATTGAAATTTGTTCCCAATTTTATACTGCTCCACATTATACATACATCTATTAGCATACAAGTTATGATTTATGATTTTTGGATATTCTAATCAACAGTCGATTTGTAGTGTACATATATTATCTAAAATGTCAGATAACTATAGTACACTAAAATGTGTTTGCTTGTGGAAAGTGTGGTGTCACTAACAGTATACTGTATATGGCTTTGATAGAGACCTGGAACCAGCTAAGAAAAAAATACACTCGTCTTAAGCGCACAGATTAAAGGTTGACTTTTTTTTATTATTATGGTAGTTATCATATGACATAGACGAATGCAAGCTATGGTCTGTATATGGCCAATATACCTCTCTGGAGTATGATTTCCACTTAAGACAATCCTCTCATTGGAAAACTGGCAACAAAACATGTGACCTAATATTTTTTGGGGTTTATTTCTCATATATCCATGTTATGATTCTGCATGGTGTCATATTTAGTCATACACTGTTAGGCAAATAAACATAGATTGGACTTACAATTTACATATTAATGAATACTGTCACGACTCGCCCCAATCTACTGTCACGCCCGTGCCAGAGCACGTGCTGCCTGCACTTCCCTCGGCCACACCCCTTTCGTTATCGTAATGTCTGTCACCTGGTTCCTCTTGTTACCCTGTGTATTTAAGCCCTGCCCGTGTATTGCTCCCGGTCGGTGTCTACTGTTGTGATCCGTCCCTGTCCGCGCCCAGTGTTCCTGTCGTTTGGTTTTCCACGGTCTGTCTGGAGGCTCACGGTCAGAATTTTATCCTTGTCCAAGTTTCCAAGTGTCCAAGTATCCAAGTGTCCAAGAAGACTTCTGTCTGTTTGCTGGCCGTGAGTCTCTATCCCGTTTGTGTCTTCGTTTCCCCACCTGACTCCCTTCCCACTCCCTTTCCCTTCAATAAATCCTAGTCCAAGCTGCATTTGGTCGCCCTGGCTCACCTCATTCCTGACAGAATACAGTACTATATACAGAATAATACAAACTCTGCAAGGCTGTCTCTACTGCCCAGTAAATTTGACATGCCAAGGCGCACAATCTGTACCCAAAAGCAACAATGCAGTGGTTACATGTTGGCTTTAGCACCAATTTATAGTCACTCCTAGTAGGGAGCTTTCCTTGTCTCTACTCTCTAGTTTGTTGTCTGTCAGTGGTTTTGTAGAAGCAGGGAGTGGGGGGGGGGGGGGTTCTTGAGGAGAGATTGCATTTGCCGCATACTGCAAACCCCCACACAAAAATGAGTTTTTCAGTGTTAGTGTGCCCCAAGCCCAGAGGCTTTACTTTGCACAACACTATCTTGTTTACCTGCTTTCCCAGATGTAGCTTGCCAGATCGTGGAAAGCACATGCAGCCTAAAGGAGGTCTGAGGCTCCAGCAGCGGACTGCTGCCATGCTGGGTCGACTTATTATCTCCAGATGACATCAGCCTGAGCAGCAGATGCCTTTTTGGCCATAGGGACGGCAAGAAAGAGCAAGTGATATATGCGTGTGTGCGCACATCCGTGCATGTACGTGTGTTTGTGTGTGTTTCTCTGTTTACGTGCTGTTTATAATTTTTTTTAAAAAAGACTGTTTATTACCTCATCCTTATTAAGGCACCCCATGCTTTGTAGTTAAAAGACTGCATAGACACACTGGGCCCTATATTTGTGTCGAGTCCAGAAATACTTTTTTCCTATCCCTCTTTATGACAGAGGGGAGACTCTTTTTCTGACCATGTGTGTGCATGAGTGCAAAATGTTGATATCAACTTTCAGCCTGCCCAGTGAAAATTGACAGTTTTGTTCTTTCCTTTTTTGGCCACACACAGGTGTGTGTTATGCCTTTGAAAAAGAAAATCACTTTCTCCATAGAAGTCTCAGGCCCAAACAGCCCTGTCTCATTATAGTCATGAAGTAAAAAAGCAGCATCGTTCCAGTGATATTTTTCCACCGAGGCAGAGGGAAGATGTGGCACAGCAGAACACAATTTGAATGCAAAATTATTTTGTCTTGCCCAGTGCTCTTTGTCTATTTCATACACAATGTAAATTCTCACCGAAATATTTAATATAATATATAAATATATAAGTATAAAAGTAATATAAAATATATTTATATATAAAATATAAATATAAAATATAAATACAAAAGTCCTTACAGAGCTAATAGATTCTAAGATTTTATTTAAATACAATAATCCCTCACTTTTCGCTGGGGTTACAGTCCGAAAAGAACCCGTGTCAGGCAAATCCGTGAAGTAGAAACCTTTATTTTTTTTTACCATCATGTGTGACATTGAAATTAGAGAACAAAACTAGTTTTCAGACAAGACCCAAGCATTTGTTAAACAAAGAGAAGTAAACGCTTTCTTACAAATAACTACAGTAAAACGTTCATTTTAATCATCAATACGAAGTATGTACTACGTATATAGTAGGACAAATCGTGACTCGCATGTATTTCTGACTGCCTCTGTTGCGTCTTTTACTTCTGAAGCCATAAGTCAAGTCAAGTTTATTTGTATAGCCCTAAATCACAAGCAGTCTCAAAGGGCTAACACAACGCTAACACAGTGCACTGAAAAAATCCGTGAAGCAGCGAGGCCATGAAAGGTGAACTGTGATATAGCGAGAGATAACAGTACTGTCTATATTTTTGCATACCTAGAAACATATCCTTCAAAACAAAGGTTTTGTGTCACGCACACAGGTACAATTGGGATTTGCAGGAATTATGCGCAAATATTTTAGTATTTTTACAGTTTCTTTGAAGGATGTAAACTAGCGGGGTCGGTGGAACGCATTATTAACATGATTAATCCAACATAACTATCCGTACTCTTAAAAAAATCCACCTATCTATTTATTTGAACAGAATCCTTCTTCTATACCATACTTTCAAATATACACCATAGTTAATGCTCCTTAAAGCAGGAATCTTTCAGCACTTTTATTTCCCCATTTAAATATGGCCTTGCCTGAGCAAGCACAGCTGAGGCAGCCGCCATTTTAATGGGTATTGACAACCGGTTTTAGCTGCATTCCCCACCTCGCTTAAAAGCCCATGTTCCACTGATTAGCTAATTAAAACCTCCAGCTAAAGCCATCGACCTATAGGAAGGGCACTTTGTTTTTTTCTCACTTTCTCTATCTCACATATGCACAAACACACACGCACACACACACACTTGCATATGTTCGTGCACAAAATCACCTGTTCCATTTTTAGCCAAGCAAATGTTCTCGAAATAGAGGCAATAGCTCTCCCCAGTGCCAATATATTGACTTGCAAAAGGCCTTGATAATGATTTTAAGCAAGCCTGGGACTTGTGGGCCAAAGCTGGAGACTCTGTCCTCTTCTGGCTCTCAGTAATAGTGAATATTTACTTATGACTTGTAGCACTTTTCTATCTTTGGTACTCAAAGCGCTTCACTGATTCCTCCTTCACCAACTGATAACACACCATCCGGAGCAACTGGGGGTTCAGCATCTTGTGCAAGGACACTCTGACATGGTCACAATAGCTGGGGATTGATGACAACTTGAACACAAAGTTCAACAGATACAAGGGTAAGGTTGCAATGTGATGCGATGCGATTGTATCACAATGCAAAACAATACATTACATTACAATACAACTTTATTTATATAGTGCATTTCACAACAGCTGCAGGTGTAACAAAGCGTATAAATATAACATAAATTGGTATAAATATAACATAAATTGGTATAACCATAACGAAAGTGAATAAAATAGTCTATTGTGAAAAAATGCAGAGGAACAAAAGTAGCAACGGTGATGTCAATGTTCTGTATTGTTTTATTTGTGGAAACAATAATAATCATACAAATATGATTTACAATGGCCTCATTTTTTTGCTATAGTATTTTTTCTTGTTGTTTTATGGGAACATAGTTTATTTTTACTTTGTTTGTCTTTGGTTTGAAAAACACACAAAAATACCCAAGATTCTAAGTGGACAAATAGGTGCACATAGTTGCAGGCAACACAGCCAGATGAGGTTTAGCGCAGGTTGGTGGACAGTGACTGTGACTATTTCACTGATGCACTTATGCAACAAGCACACAGTGTAAGTGGAAAATAGGCCAGTTTGGTTGCATAATCGCACACATAATGAGTCTTATCTAACCACAGACCCTATTTTCAAAATGGCTTTCATTTGAACACAACAAATAAATGTTTTGTGGCTACTGAATATGTGTTTGGATAATTATGAATGTTTAGTATTTATAACCCCTTGTACACTTGATTCCATGAAAAACAAAGTGTTTTGCAAACTTGTATTTCTTTCTCTGTATTCATTAGCCTCCTGCTCATCTCTCCTGGGATGCAGGATTAGGCCGAGCGGGGAAATGAATGCTTCTTGGGTAGTCGGCCTTCTATGTGCCGACAGCAGGAGGTCCATTGTGTGGTTTGATAAGCGCGCAGGACACGGGACATTTGATCTGTCAGAACTGACGCACATGAAACAGTTAGTTAGCACAGGGTTGGAGGAGAACCACAATCTTGTTGGCAGGAAGTACTGATGTTTCCATATGAGGGCTACAGTGTGAAGGAACGTGTTTGTGAGATTTTACAATCTGTGAGACAAGGCCGCGTTGTCCTGTTCCAAACGGGGTGCAGAGTTGGTTTAATTTACATGCAGTCAGCCACATAAAAAATAAAAAGGAGATAGGTTCCCATAAAATGCAATTGCAGCTTCTCAAATTATTATTTATCGTCAGAAAATAATACAACATCCCCAATTACATGTTTTAGTCCAATATTATCATTCAGCTTTGGCGACACTGCACACTGTTCCCCTTCTCTCCACGAAACCCATCAAGGGTATTTAAGTCATGAATAATTACTTCCCTATCCCCATTGAGGGGAGGAAGCGAGTGAGAGGGAAATTAAGGAAGGGAGGAAGAGACTTTTAAAACAGCTAAAGCTTTGCCGGGGCACAAATCCTCTCAGCCTAACAAAACCAAATCAGTCTACAGCCTACAGCAATCCACAGACCACTCTATGTTCACACACACACATGGACGCCCTAGAAGATGATCCTGTAAATCTGTGGTCCCAAGGGGCTTTTTGAGTGCTTCTCCAGAGGGGTGGGGGGTGCTGGACGGTCGTGACAACAGCCTTCAGGGATTGAAGGAAAGGCGTTAATGTCCCCCAATTGCAGCTAAAATGTTACATTAGGATACGTTTGCCCCGATCTGGGGTATAGTGTTCCACCGCACTAAACTGCAGCCCTAAATTGGGACAAGCCATTAAGTCAATACAGACGAGATTACCTGAAAAATAGAAGCTAGCTGTCTAGTCTGGCAGACTCAAACCCCCCCAAAAGCCCACGTCAAAATTACACTTGAAGCCAGGAGTCCGCCTGTAGGCAATCATCAGGGTATACACTGCCACGTTGTCCTCCACTGGCTAGAAATAAATGTGTATTCAAAGACATAATAGTTGGTCACAAATAGGAATGCAGTGTGATTCTAAAACAGTTGGGTGGTCTGGTGGTCCGGAGAGCGTATTACGAACCTTGCATGACTTTCATGACAAGCCAGTGGAGTAGAATAAATGTTAATTAAATTATGCCACTTAGATCCTTTTTTTTTAAATCACTTAAGCAGCCTTACATTTAATCCCTGAACTCCAAATAATGGCACGACATGCTGACTGAGTTAAAACACCAAGTTGCCATATCGTTAAATAATCTTCTGAATCAACTGATATGAAAAATGTGAATTCTTCTATTCACATTTCTGTTTCCTGTCTAAACAAAAAAGGAATTATTGATATTGTTATCCATTTATGCATTTCAATACCACTTCTGGGTCACGGGCTGCTAGAGTCGATCCCAGCTGGCTTCAGATGAAAGCTAGACTCTACCCTGAACTGGTCACCTGTCAGTCACAGGGCACGTACACATTAAGTGTACAGCCAACCATTCACACTCACGTTTGCACCATTACTGAGTGGGAAATGAACCCACGCTGCCTGCCCACATGTCAGGAGAAAACACCACGTTTGGGCCTAAATCTAATTATTTCAGCAGTGATGTAAGAAAATGCAATAATATTGTTTTGTTGGATTATTGAAGATCATAATTTCTTCTTTCTAAAACAAAACTCTTGATTGAAGTTGTTAGGCCTCTCGTAATTCATAGGAATATTATGCAGTAATTTACAGCATTTTTATTGTTACTTCTATAAATCATGTTTAAAGTATCGACACTTTCTTTAAAACAGTTTTTAGTGAATGCCACGAACCCAAACCTAGGCAAAGATTTAATAGAAACTGTGGGTACAAAAAAATGAAGTGGTATACAGTTCTCATAAAACTCCCATTGTTTCCAAGCTTGCAGTTTCGTTTTGTGACTTACAGAAAACTGTAAACCACTCCCATACATGTTTACAAGAAGTTCTAAAAATACTGTTGTTTCCTCCTTCATTGAAGGTGTTATCGCAATTGCATTGTCTTGAATGATGTCTTGAATGACGTGAGATGAGTTGGTTAGATTACAAACCTGTATTTACAGTCAGGCGTGTCTATGTCTTGCCTATGTCTTTTGTATTCAGCAACTGAATGTGCAACATTTGCCAATTGCCACATATGTTTGAGCGCTGATCAAATTTCATTTCAGGTTGAACCCTAAAAATAACCTAAAATAATAACATTAACACTCTTGCTGAGTTTATTAAGTAAAAACCCAATGTTGATTTATTTTTGTTTTGTTTTGTCGTTCAGCAGTTTTTTGTCTTCTTTGAATGGTATTGTTTTTATGCAAGAGAGCCCTTTTTTATTACATCGTGTGGTTATTTTGTTATTTGCTTGAAACTTTTTGTTGTTGGGTCAAGATGTGTTTTATATATGGATTAAAAAAAGATGTGTTTTATACATGCATTGGTTTTTTTTTAATTTGATAATACATATTTTGCACATATACATGTATTTTGTCCATATTTAAAGTCGTATTTTTGTCATACATCTGGTTAAGTGCATGGTCCTATGCGCCCAACTAAGTAGCACTGATGAAAAATTGTGGCCACTTCCACCATTTAAGTTATCCATCCCTGGAGTACATTATGACTCAGAATATTATCTATCCATTTACCTCTCTTATTCCTTTGGGTTGTGAGTAAGCTGGAGTCAATTCCAGATGTAGAGCAAGAGGTGGAGTAGACCATTTACTGATGATCAGTCATCTCCAGAGCACATAAAGACAGTAAGTCATTGACGCTCGAATTTAACCAAACAGGATGGTTTAGTGATGTGGGAGGGTCCGGCGGCAGAACACGTTAAGTCCTAACAGGAAGGCCATAGCCGTGAGTCAAACCAGGAACCTCTTGATTGTGAGGTAAACGTGCTAACTGCATTAGGCCATGAATATTATTCTGTCATGGTTTTATGTCATTACACTTGTTTTTTAGTGTTTGAATTTGTGGTACATCGCCCAACACAAATTGTGTGTGGCTTTCCTACTGTGAACAGATAGTGGTCGAGATGGTGGGAGGATGTTTTAAAGCACTTCAAAGTGGCCTCATTCTACACAGCTAAGCTCAGGGGTACAACATCTACTGTTTATCTGCGTGTGTGTGTGTGTGGTTCGGCTTCTTCAGTGTAGCAGAGCTGTCGTGGTTTCTGTTTCTGCATATACGTATACATGTCCGTTTTGGGTTTTTGCTGTATTCAAAACACTATATCTCATTTAGATTGGAAGGAAGAAGGGAAATGGAGGGCGGGGGTGTCAGTATTTGATGTGATTCAGCCATAGAGTGAAAACAAGCTGCTCTCTTGTTTCGATTCATGCAAGAGAAAAATGCCATCGTCCAACAAAGACTTCTCTATCTAAAAGAGGAGAGATAGATGTTCTCTGCCACCGAGGGAGCTGGATGAAGGAGGGAGTGGATGAGCGCTGGAGTATGTCAGGTTTCATCTGCTCTGTGCTCTGACACACCCTGCTTTGACAGCTCTGCCACAGTTTCGTCACCGAACTGCCTCTGTCATTTGCCATACATACACTCTTCCCTTATCCTATCTTCAGTGGTTTCTTAGTGTCATCCCCTCTGGGCTGCCCTTTTACAGCATATGGTGCTCCCACACCAGTGTTGTGTTTGCTCACACATATTCACATGCAGTTTCCCTCCGTCACCTTTTCTTGCTTATAATAATCTGATTTTGTGTCTTATTGTTGTGATAATTTGGTAAAAAGGACAGGTGAAAACCAAACAAAAAAAAACTACATAACTAATGTAGGGTTTTTTTTGTTTTTTTCGCATTTCTCCACACCACTCCAATGAGAACAACCAGCTCTTGTATCATCACAATGAACTGGACATTGGAAAAAACATAGTTAAATTCATGATGTAACAACAGAGACAATTACTTTTTCACAAGGTCATGCAGTGTTTTTTTTCTCTTTAATAAATAAAATCACTGTTTATTTCATTGTTACTATTGTTTGATTATCGTAAGCATCAACGTGGAGAAACTATGCAAAACAGCAAACTTTGGACAATTTAGAGCAGGGGTGTCAAACTCATTTTTGTCGCGGGCCGCATCGAGTTTCTAACG
Organism: Syngnathus typhle; assembly: GCF_033458585.1. Classification (NCBI taxonomy): domain Eukaryota; kingdom Metazoa; phylum Chordata; class Actinopteri; order Syngnathiformes; family Syngnathidae; genus Syngnathus; species Syngnathus typhle. The sequence continues at coordinate 11,157,474 of NC_083740.1, forward strand.
GAGGCCAATTATGATTGTTAACATCTTATATTATGCACAGTATTGGCAACAATACAAAGTGATGAATAACTAGTTTTGAAATTAGAGACTAGTAAAAAAAAAAATCAAATATTTAGAAAAGTGAACGGTAATAGAAATGGCAAGTAATATCTCTATTTTTTAAAGTAAAGACGATTTGTACTTGATGCACAATTATCTTCGAGGGCCACATAAAATGATGTGGCGGGTCATATCTGACCACGAGTTTGACACCTATGATTTAGAGCCTTCAACAAACTAATCATGAATATTTTGGGAATTTGAGGGGAACCCAGAGGACCTGTTGGAAACCCACCTAATCACAGAGAAGGCTGGACCCTTGATTCGAACCTGAAGCTCTTTGGAAAAAAAGATGCACTAACCTAACCCCTCCTTTCCCTATTCGACTTCTCTGATACTGATTGAATAATTTTTCTGGTTTCTCATTTAAACATTAGTACAACAAATCTGCAACACAAATACAAACACATCTGGAAAAGGTAATGGTAGTTTCGGTTGCAGCACAATATGTTCCTCGTAATGAGGAAATTTCTTCTGTGCCACCCACATGCAGTACAATACATTCTGCATGCATTCATCAGTTCGCTCTGGCTAATCAGTGGAAGCTGCGCCTCCGTACTCCTTTCTGTATAATTACATCCCACGTAGCATATCAGACAGCAGACTGAAACCTCCAGGTCTCACTAAACGAGTTTGAAGAACATACCAAGAAGGAGCTGAGCCTCAACAATCATTTCTGTCTGTCTCTCGTCCTTGTCGTTTCCCCGTCACAGAGTATGACAATTTGGATTTCTGTTATGACAGCGTGATTAAACATGTACACAAATACAAACACATCTACACACACTCAAGCCTTGTACGATAACATGAGTTATCACAACATTACTCGTTTGCTTTAATTTTATTGGGCAAAAAATGTTTTGTTGTATCACTTTATGTGGGTATAATTAGGAAAGGCATTTGTGGCCACTTAAATAGGCCATCTCGTGAGATGTTAATGGACTCTGCACAGACAACAATGCAGCCATTGGAAAAGCATCTCCCTCATTCCTAATCAATAAAACATTGGACTTGCTGCCATGCCTATGTATTGATTTGCCTGAATTAACGTTTGTGTCTCTGTGGTTCATCCTTAGGCGCTGCTTCTTCAATACGCCTCTGCTTTGTCCTCATCGCTGCATGTCTCCTTTTAGTATTTTGATATTTCCATGGAATCTTTTGAAATATCACGGCACAGACATCTTAGTATCTCCAGCATCTCATTCTTTGATGTCTACAAACTAGCGTCTAACATTCAGAAACAAAATACAATCTGTTGATTAGCAGTGATAATAGTAGAAAAATACAACAGTGGGCTGATTGATCCGTGTATCAATATTATTGATAGCAAAGTTGATACTGATATTGATCAACACCAGTGTAATTGGCTCAACACTTTAGTCTTACTTGCACTCATGTATGCACTGCTACTTATTTGAAAGAAAGATTTTGGAACTTGCAGTTACCAATACTTTATTATTGTATGTACGTACATATGTATGTAAGTGTATGTATGTATGTATGTATGTATGTATGTATGTATGTATGTATGGATGTATGGATGTATGGATGTATGTATGTATGTATGTATGTATGTATGTATGTATGGATGGATGTATGTATGGATGTATGTATGGATGTATGTATGGATGTATGTATGGATGTATGTATGGATGTATGTATGTATGTATGTATGTATGTATGTATGTATGGATGTATGTATGGATGGATGTATGTATGTATGTATGTATGTATGTATGTATGTATGTATGTATGTATGTATGTATGTATGTATGTATGTATGTATGTATGTATGTATGTATGTATGTATGTATGTATGTATGTATGTATGTATGTATGGATGGATGGATGGATGGATGGATGGATGGATGGATGGATGGATGGATGGATGGATGGATGGATGGATGGATGGATGGATGGATGGATGGATGGATGGATGGATGGATGGATGGATGGATGGATGGATGGATGGATGGATGGATGGATGGATGGATGGATGGATGGATGGATGGATGGATGGATGGATGGATGGATGGATGGATGGATGGATGACAGATTGATGGATGACAGATTGATGGATGACAGATTGATGGATGACAGATTGATGGATGACAGATTGATGGATGACAGATTGATGGATGTATTTATCAATCCTGCTTGTTCATTCATCGTACCGCTTATCATCACAAGGGTCGCAGGCATGCTACAGCCTATCTCAACTGACTTTGGGCAGTTGGCGGGGTACACCCTGAACTGCTCGTAAGCCAGTTGCAGAGAACAACCATTTGCACTCACAGGCCATTTGGAGTGCTCAATTGGCCTATCATACATTATTTGGGCATGTGGGACGAAACCGCAGTGCCCGGAGAAAGCCCACGCAGGCACAAGGAGAACATGCAAACACCGGAAGGCCGGAGCTGGAATTGAACCCTGCACCTCTGAACTGTGTGGCAGACGTGCTTACCAGCGCGCCACACTGCCACCTAAAAATCTTTTTTGGCTGGACAAAAAAAATTATCTTAAAATGATTTAGTCTTTCACAACATTTCATGCTGCTGACCTACATAATAATTTTCAAAATTTTAAAATAAATGCTTGGTGTGACATGTAACAAGAAAACACTCAATAAATAAACTTTAATACAATAATATAATAATGGTATACTTTATGTGGGAGCTCAATTACCTAAAGAAAACTGAGTGATATTGTCATGTGGGTAGGTGGAGGAGATTGTTCGAGACCATTTGCAACTGGAAGAAAAATGAGCGAATATTCAATGGAAAAAAAATGAAAGTCAAAAACCAAATTGTACAAAAAGTAGGGCACACAAATGTAGGGCGTAATTGCACTGCATTTCTGTCTTATGTCACAGCAGGTAACTTTCCTTCACAATACCAAAGTAGTTTAAGCCTGAAATAGATGGGCTCAATTTCCATAATGAACAAAAGAAGGAAAGCCAAGAAAATCATAGTTCAACTCATTTCAGAATGGGTCTTGCTCCAACTGTTTCTCCATACACCATATTAGTCTTTTTTTATTTGTTTCTCAATTTTCTCTAGATGTTTGCAATAAGGAATCACATACGTAAAGTGTGCATTTCGTTTAAGTGTCATCTATTGGTCAGATACAGCGATGTGTGTGTGTGCGTGTCTCCGTGCGTGCGTGTGTGCGTGCGTGTGTGTGTGTGTGTGGGTGTGTGTGTACGCATGTTGGTGGTTGGGGATCTAGTCCTGCAGTGCAATTGCAGTGACCGCTGTGTTATTCCTCTTTAATTATCAATTACAGCAGCCCCCCCATCTTCCTGAGCTGAGTGGGGGTGTGGAGGCGTATGCGGAGGTGATTATGAATACAGAGCTGCCATTAGGATGGTAACCGGGCTCACCGTCTGGAATCGGGGATTCAGTGAGAAGGAGGAGGAGGAGGAAAGCTGGCTGATGCGTTAATGAAACAGGCTGCAGCTCAGACAAAAGAAAAGCCCCCGCCCCTTTCTTTTACATCCCGATCCCATTTTGATCATCTTTTATTTCATCTTGTGTATTTTCTTGCTCATTTTGCATCCTACGCCTGTCACTATTACAGCTACCCCAACCTGTATAGATATAATGTTCAAAAGCAAATTCAAAAACGCCCACGATAACCAGCAGATCCTCTGTGTTTGTTTACTGTGTGGTCATCTTTGAAGCTGTGTGCTCATCCATTTGAAAATATTTCTGTATATCATGAGTTGTTTTTTCATGGTCGCTCTAGTGTTTTTCAAAAGAGAGGCTTTTTATTTTTACAAACATGTTCATGCAGTTTAAAGTATATTTGTAAATCATGTAATTAATAAAACTGTTCTTTAGTAAAACAATGTCCAGGTGCAGTTCAATAAATTAGAACATTGTGAAAACGTATCTGGGTAGTTCTCTCAAAGTGTGGAGGTGGAGTAATTTGAGAGCTCCAAATTAAACAGGTGTAAATTCAACGCATGGCCATCAAGTTGGCCTCCACTTTCTGAGAACCACCCATCTCAGTTTTTAAATTCATTAAAAGAAACTCTTTTTCTGTAGATTCACAAAGCAAATATTTCAAGAGGTTATTTACTTTAATTGTAATGATTATGGATTGCAGCTAATGAAAAAAATATAACGTTAAAAAAACATGGTTAATGTGAAAATGTTCAATATTGTAAAGTATTGCTCTTCAATCATGTAATGACTTGGAACATTGGCAATGGACTCAGAGTCTGATTCAGCAGCCAACACAATCATGGGGCTGTTAGGTCAGTCAAACACAACCCAAAAAAATATGGTAGAAAAAGGTGCACATTCAACCTTGAATGGATTGTAAAGCAAAACAAACGCATTCAAGAATTTGGTGAACTTCATAGGGAGTCGACTGAGGCTGGAGTCGATGCGTCAAAAGTTGCTGTGCATACAGTAGATACACCAAGGAATTTGGAGCCACATTCCTGGCCATCTGAACCAGAGACAACGTCAGCAACAGCAGCTCTCCCATTGGCCGGGGCGCAAGTCGGCTATGTTCACTCCCACATCGGTAAAAATGCCCGTTTCAAACTCGGCGCATCTGTAAAAATACTGTAAGAAAGAAAACTCCAGCACAGTTAGACTGCACCTTCTGGGTAGACATGTACTGGGCATGAAACTAGGGTCCAACATCATTGTAAATACGTTTTGTATTTGAACATGGCTTTTCCGGTGTTATATTTTGATTCATTAACCCCAGCCTGCAATTTATTATTGGCTCAGTCTAAATATGTTAAACAAAATGAGAATACTTGATATTGTTTACCTCAAGTTATATGTGATCATTGAATTCAGATTTCACCATGTAATGGGGTAGAAAGTTTCCTTTGAAAAATGACTTGGCTGTGTTATTTTTGCTAACGTTTCACATCATCATGGTGTTCATTAGCTGTATGAAATGCATGTTAAAATATTCATGTTTGTACCAATAATCGTCTTTTTGGTAAAATCTTTAAATATATCAACAGTTGCAAGACCGAGTTGATTTAATTGCGCTTTTCCATCCACAAAGAGTCACATGCCATCTTCTCAGCTTCTGGATTATCACACGAAATGCACAATTTAACACACCACCCTGAAAGATATGTTGCTTCCTACTGTGTCTGTAAAGCAGTGTCCCATGACATTATATCAATAGCACTGCCATGTAAATAGGATTATTTTATATGGCTGACATGCCATTAAGGCAGCAGAGCACAAGAACAGTGAGGGGATTTTTTTTTTTTATAGTATGAGCCAGTAGTAAATTTATTATGCTCAATAATATATGAGGAATGTGTTATGAACGGGGGATAAACAGCCAGGAGGCAGTTAAAGGCTGCATCTTTATGCGGAAAAAAAGGAAAAGGAAGCTTACGAATCTGTTTATCACAACTGTGCAAATTGGAATATATTGGGAGCGTGACTGAAAGTCAGCTGTTTCGCCACGTGTGTCTCAACCATTGCCTTGCACTGCCGCACCTGTCGTATAACAAAGTAACTGAGAGCTGTCTTTGTCTTCCTCCTGTCCACTGAAACCAGCAAAATCTTCCTCCTCAGTGTCCAATTGGAATATGCATGTAAGGTCCCCGCATGATCGCGTAAAGTTTTTAATGTTTAATTCCCATTTGTAGGAGAATATACACAAAGATGATTGTCAGGGAAGAGGTGATTATTTAGGGACGCATAACTTTTATTAACATAACAGCACAACAGCGGTCCACAGCCTTTTTATGAGTATATAAATGTAATAGTCATGAGAAAAATCATGGAAAATAACCTGTATAAGCCGCGCCGGACTAAAAGCCGCAGGGTTCAAAATTTGAGAAAAAAGTAGCGGCTTTACGAAATTTACGGTATATTCGTACATATATTGCTGAAATCACAATGAATATCCCTGGGTTGAAATGTATAAAAAAAAATGCAATACCTTGCGATGTGATACAATACAATGCAAAACAATACGTTACAATACAATACAACTTCATTTATATTTATGTATCTGCTGCCACGTTACAACACAGAGATGGCAGATGGAAAGGTGGGTAAAAATTGACATACAGTTTGTAGGTGGATTTTATGAAAGATTGCTGCACAGTTTTAACACAAAAAAACGTATAAAACATGCAACCTCACCCTGAGTATGAATTTGTGTTGATTTGAGCCAAAGTGATTGCACTCCAAAGTATATATCTTGTTTGTCAGCTCGATAGTCCAAAAGACGGTTCTTCCTTTACCAAGTCATCCACTTGAAGCTTTTGGCCATTCAATTGTACAATTATACACTTGATGTTCTGCATCCATTCATCTTTTCCAACATGAGTCAGCTGGGATATGAATCATCAAATCGAATTGGCTAAATTTATATTCATTTGTTGTTCCTCATATTGTACTCTCTGACAACAAATATCATAGACAATATGAAATTATTTATCGAAGGAGAAAATATCAAATGTATTTGCCCACACACCCCAAAAGAAGTATCTTAGTTGATTGACAAAGGCAGCAAGATATTTAATGTTTTTTTTGGTACTTGCTATCCAGTATTTCATTCTTTTTTCTTAATCCCCAGTTGTGTAACTTGGAAAATGTGGTTCAAGTAAAACTCTGTATTATGTTGTATTTTTGAGTTGACAGGGCTCGGGCGTTGCCATAATCGAATAAGAAACATCATTCAACATCAACACCCTGATTTACGAGAAGCAACTTGGCTGTGTGATTCCAAAAGCGAGTCAATGTGTGGTAAATTTGCTGCTGACTCACCAAAGCATGACACCACGTGAGGTTTGTATTTGAAGAGTGTGTTTCCACACACTTATTTAGAAGACACAAATAGAGACAAACATTCTCCACTCTAACCCTTTGGAGAAAATTGTCACAGTGTTTATATTAAGATAGTGATTAATTTTGTTTGGCTGCAAAACTAAATATTTCCAGAGGCCATTATGACAATTTTACTCAATGGTAAGAAGTCCTTTATTTGGGATTCATTATTACAGCAGTCAGTGTAAAGTGGGGAACACACCTACCAATTGACACTAGTACAAGTTTGTACTTACTATTCCTAAAGTGTGTAGTGTACTACTCGAGATTATCAACTTAAGACACCACACACATAATAATCCACTATTTCAGTTTTCCTGATTTTGTTTGCTGTTGCGGCTAAAGCAGGGCCCGTGAACACGTTTGGGCCCCTTGCTATACAAGAACTTAAGCAGCTTTGTTCGCATCAGCATTTATCTATCGAAATCATAAGTAACATTATTAAAACTTAAAACTACCTCAGCAGCATGCAGTTACTAGCTAGCTAGCCACCCTGAAAGCGCATCTTCACTGAATACCACAATTTACAGAACAAATCTCTGTCATTACTTAATTTAAAAGAGTTCTTTGTGGTGTGTCAAATTTAAAAAGACATTCATTTTCAATTTACAGCGACTGCAAGGTTTTTTGTAATTAACAATATTTATTTACAGTACATAAGGGATGGGCAGCTTTAATAGTGGAGGAACCATAATTTTTCATCGGTCCTCTTGGGTTTTAAACAGATGAGAAAAATAATTACATACAGGCAAAACACACGCATATGTAAAAAATATATTTATATTTTCAATTACGTTATATTTCAATTCATTACAATGGAACCCTATTATTCGCGAGGGATAGGCCTAAAAATAACGACAATGTGCGTATGATTGACATCCAGTAAAATGTAATATACATTGATAAAGCTCCAATATACATTTACCACAAAAAAGGAGGGTTTGCTTCCCATAATAAATAATAATCTTTTTTTTTTCCAAATATTAAAAAAAATGCAAATATGTCAATTCAGGGGTTTACTGTAGCAGAATAAAGTATTTGTTATGTTTAAGTCCCAGTGCAGGAGAGTCTAAAATTAAGACGTGCCGCTGCGTACTGGCCCACTTAAGGCACTAGGTTTAATAAAAAAAAAACATGTTTGGCATCATACTCTGCAGTGTGATCTTGCTCCTAGAAGACAGTATGAAACATGCTACACAAATCTGGTGGAACTAACAATTGTATGATCATGGCTGTTTCCACTGATTCCACTGGCTTAAGGAAACCTTTTTAATCACAAACAGACATTTATTTTTTGTTTATACATCACTCCATTTTCTAAAGCGCTTATCCTCTATTGTCGTGGGCATGCCAGACCCTAATCTTTCTTCACAATTATGTTCCAGGTATTGCTGATGTGTAAGAGCAAGAAACGCAGATTCCAAATTTGCAGGTTTTTTTGCGAATGGAGATTATCACACTGACAGACCACACAGAGGATGCAGGTTGCCGCTCATGTCCCCGGCAGACAGCACCTCGACCCTCCTGCCAAGGCCGACAGGCAGACAGATTGGGCAGCCAGGGTGAGGGGCTGTGCGGGAGTGGGGGGTTAGTTGCAGCGGTGTGTAGAAATCTGGTTGTGTTGTCATCTTGCCAGCCAACAGCAGATGTGCAGCGTGAGGCAGAGCCCCCACCACCCTTGTCCTCATCTGTCTGCATCTCTACTGTCTTCATCCCCACCGTCCCTCCTCTCTTCGGATTGATTAGCTGCTCACATGTCCTCTGCCAATCACCTCCTCATGCATCATGGCATCAATTCCCTTTTATCCACGCCTCCTCTGGCTCCCCTCCTCCACCCCTCTCACATGTGCAGACAAAAATACCCCCTCCTCCCTCCTCTTTATCTGAGAAAATAGATGTTCACGCTTGCCAAAGTGCCTACGGAAAGCCTGAACAGGGCTTTCACTAAGCTCACTGCACAGTAATACACAGACAGAAAAGGGGGAAATACACGTCAATTTGGTCCATGTGTCCTGTTTCAGGAAATTGCTTTTTAAAGGGCAAAGGGGTCTCTTTTTTTCATCAAGGTGAAAGGGTAAAGAACCTTCACCCACACACTTGGTTATTTGGGAATATCCAACTGTTTGTGTGTTATTTTCAAAGCCTTATGAAGACTCATCGTTAGAAGTCCGAAGAGATAAAATCTCCAGACGTTCCTCACGCAGCACTGACGATGTTGAGTATCTATTCATCTTAAGGCCTAAAGTCATGCAGCAACACAAATGATTGCCATGTCTAAGCGCCTATTTGTTCTTGTGATAATCGTGCATTTCTTTTCCCACTACAGTCTCTGTTCCGGTATTTGTGACTCAATGCCCGCAGGCCAAAGACAAAAGAAAAAAAACAAATTAGCATGCAAGCTATTTTCTGGGGAAACCCATTTTCACTCACATCATTGTTTTGCCTGTATGGATGGTGACTAAAGCCATAATGCCCCTAATGGCAGTTATTTGTAACGCTGTCTTTGTTGACAATGAATCCATCGGGTGTTTTGGGAATGTTGCCAGCATCGCCATCGTCATGCTATTCATTATTGGCACACGTGCCAGGAAGCACACATGATTCTGCACTCTGGCAGAAGTATGCCTAGTCGACAGGGATCACACCGGGCCCAAAGTGCGTGTGAACGGTGGCGTGTGAGTGCACCTTTTTTCTCTTTGAGAGCTATAATGGTGTTTTAACATGACACATTTGCAAACAATGAGACTATTTTCAATAGTCGTACAGCTATATTTTCAGCCCCTTTCTTTTGGCAGGGTTCCTCATCCACTGGACACAGACTGATACTGGGCCACAGCCCATTTGGTACCGGGCACATCGATACACTGAACGAACAATATATTATTGACAGCTAAAAAGAGTTTTATTTTGGAAATCTATTAACGTTCAGGTTTGTTGACTCATTCGTAACAAATGAAGTAAAAGGAAATCCCTCCAAACTGCAAACATGCATTAAAAGACAAACTTTTTGAAGTTCTTGAAAGGAAAAAAACATACCTCAACATGGGTCCAATTCATTGAAGTTGAAACAAGGACTGGTCTTCCGCTAATTCCACCAAATTATAATTGGTTGTGAGGTACGTACATATTGCACTAATTGCAATAACAACAAACCACTTCTTTAAGTAGGCACAATTTTGATAACTATCGTATTTTTAATAAAATACTTAATAACATACAAGTCACTCTTCAAATTAGATGTACAATTATTTTGTATGATCAACAGACACTGTGGTGAAAGTCACAGTGTGATTTAGGGCTCAGACCTTAACGTTTAACTGCCTCAGCCCTCTGAATGGATGGTTTATGCTAGCACTGACCCTAATGGCATTCTTCACATTGTTTGGCACTGCCAATTGGTCCACAGTATTCAAAACGGTTTGCTAAAACATTTTTATCATCTAACATTTCAGTGGCCATGTTGGCTTTTTTTCCCTGTTGGGTTGGATTTGTGAAAGGACTAAATAACGAGCAAAACTTGAGCTGACAGTGAATGGAAAAAGCTTGCAATAAAAAAGACACTTGCATGTGTTTACATGACTGTTATTTACTATGTCAGCATCAGCTTTACTGCAAACAAACCCCACTTGATTGTCTGAGCCTTAAACGCCAGCAGTGAGGAATTTATCTAATCCGGACGGCAGCCAGCAGCAGTATTTCCCATCCGCCTGCCAAAACACAGCCCAATTCAGACGGATGCATATCCATTTGTACCTTGCTGCTGTGTGTTCTCTTCTTCTGTGTAAGCATTTGACTGCAAAGACAGATAAAAACACAGCCCAATTCAGACGGATGCATATCCATTTGTACCTTGCTGCTGTGTGTTTTCTTCTTCTGTGTACACATCGGACTGCAAAGACAATTAAAAACATCCAGTAACAAATTATGCAGTAATACAGTGTACAGAACACCTTTACAGTGATCTCAGCATTGTGTTTGCTACAGTCATCTTTGAAATCTCACTTTTCTCTCCAGATTGTTCAAGTGACACAATTACGATATATTCTTCTCAAGTGACACAATCTGGATGTGTCAAGGTAGCTTGAAGACAGACGCATTTAATCGGATAGCGTCAAATCGGAATCAGCAATCTTCCAAATGTGGATAAAAATCAATATGAATATGCATCAAGCACGAATAGATGGATCATATATACTGCACTGATTTGAACTTGGAGTCATCCAAATACATTGATCCACCTGTGTCTGTTCAAACAACAGAAAAAAAAGGAATGCAGACACTGAATATAAGTACAACCAAAGCATACAACATTAAATATGGGCTAATTGGAGATTTTAGTTGTATTTATTATTAAAACAAATTGCTGCCCATGGTGAAATGGAAAAGACTAAGCACTGCGAAGACTGAGAAAACTTGTAATTAAATACTTTTCTCCAATTTAAGATTAGTAATCTCTCCAGCGACAAAATGGAATTTGGAAAAAGTCTACTTTCAGCCAGTTAGAAGATGTTAAAAAAGAAAAAAATCCAGTATAATCTCCCCAGATGTATGTGCACATGCTACAAATCCTGAAGTGTCTGAAAATCTTTTTTTTTTTTTAAATAATGTAACCCATCCATTTTCCTTTCATTGGGTTTGTTCTCATTAAGGTCACAGGGTGATTGAGAGGTAGGGTCCAACTGGTTGCCCGTAATGTTGCGGGGCAAATAATGTCAAAAAACAAATATTCACGCTCTCATTCACAACTATGGGCATTTAGTGTCCCCCATTAACCTAACGGACATATTTTTAAGTGTGCGAGGAAGCCACATTGCCAGCAATCAAGGAGCAAGTATTTTTCTTGTCTTCCCTTTACGCCAGGGGTGTCAAACTCATTTTTTTTGCGGGCCGCATTGTAGTCATAGCTTCTTTCGGGGGGCCATTAAGACTGTCAACTAGGGGTGTAACGATTCATCGATACACATCGATTACTCGATATAATCCTCTATGATTTGTTGGCATCAATGCTAAAGGTAAACATCGATCTATATCGCCCGTTTCTGACCTCGGACATTAGACGTGACTTTATTTTGAAATCCAGTTCATTGTTGCTTGCTTCCTCTTTCCGGGAGCAGTGCGCGGCGTGTTGTGTTGTGAGCAGAGCAGGCACGTGAAAGGGGAGCCGACAACTACGCGGCTCCTGGGCTAGTGTCCAAGAAGACGAGGAAATTCGCTCCCCTTTGGGCTTCAACTCAATCGTTTGGAAGCACTTTTTAATTTCCTAAATAAAGAGTTTGCAGTACCTTGTTGATTTTGCCTATGAAGCACTATATCGTGATGTATCGTGAATGAATCACAGCAGGCTTTAAGATATCGGCAAATATCGTATCGTGGTTCTTTGTATCGTATCGTGACAAAACCCGCGATTTACACCCCTACTGTCAACCCAAATAAGGGTATGGCACCTAAGGGTATGAGCACCATCATATTATATACAGTAAAAGCTACAAAACTAACAAATAACTCGTTTTCAAATCAGACAAGTAAAAACTAGTCAAATATTAAAAAAGAAAAGATATTATTACAAGTGAAGACAATTTCCAATTCTAGTCATGACACGCGAATTTGATGCACAATTTGTCTTCGGGGGGCACATAAAATGATGTGGCGGGCCATATCTGGCCCCTGGGCATTGAGTTTGACACCTGTGCTTTACACTGTGAATTTTAAAAGTCACATGTAATTATATTTTTACATAAATGTTTTAAATAAGGCAAATTAGAAAAACGACTTGATGAAGCTTTCCTGTTTGAGTTTGAGTTTATTCACACAATATCCAAGACATACAACACGATACAACAAACAGTATTACACAGTCGGATGCGTGAAAGGTCACCTCAAGCAAACTATTTAAAGCTACTGTGCTACCTGTGCATAAAGACATACAAACACACTATCTCCGCAGCTGCAGGCCCCAAATAAGAGAAACCAACAAATTTGGTCGCGTAAAAATCGGCTCATCCTCGGCTTCAATTCTGCCTGTTCCCCAAAGGAAATTAACTGGCGGATTCCTCCTGACAGACAGCTGTTCCTACCGCAGTGGGAGTTTTTCATAACCTGCTTCTCTCTGACACACACACACACACAGACACACGCACACACAAGCACGCACACACAAACACACGACTGTCTCCCAAGAGAATAAATCTGCAATCAACTGGGTTTATAAATAGCCATGGCACACTTCACTGCTGCTGAGCCCCTCTTTGCTCATCCCAAAAATCTGCTGCTACGCTTCCCAATCCACATTGAAAGTGTCCTCTATGCTACCGTTTTCTCCTGCTGACGTTTTAACATTTCAGTAAACACATTAACATCTTCTAATCAAAGTCGTTTGTCCTTCAGGTAGCTGTGCATTTGTACTAATAGCTTCCAGGCAATTAGGCTTCTGGAGCAGCAGCCAGATTAGCCGTTCCTTAATTCTCTCTCACTGTGCTCGGAGACTCAGAGAGGGCCTCGAAGCCCTGCTAGTTATTGGTAGGTTGGGCTAATCACCTCATTAGTTGGTAGGATTAATGGCATGTGCCGTTTTAAGTGTTACTGTACTGGGCAATAAGAGCACCTCTTATTTTGGAGCAAATACAGTGAATACAGAAATATAAATACCACAGACGTACGTACGTATATGTGTTCACATTAATTAATGGCTTTACATCAAACTATAATTCAAATCATTAATGACAAGTGTCATTGTAAATGCCTATTAGTCTGACAGGAATATACATTTAAACATAAAATGTCTCACAGTGAAACAGTGAAACTCATCGCTTCAAGCTCAAGCAGATAACTTCTAATACTGAACACAATATTAGGTACACCCAAAGTTTTAAAGATATCCAATACAAAGGTGTGCCTTTACAAATAATATTGCTCATTGACATATATAAAAACAATCTATCATATCTTTATTATTGTGGTTGTAGTTTTTGCTGCATCATACCTCACACTATATTACGTACGTATATCTCTAAACAAAGCAATAAAAGATAAAAATTTCAAGACAAAGTAAGATAAAAACCGTCATCTCTGAAACATGTCTGTTGAAAATGTGGCGTACAGGTGAGCCACATGTTTTTATTCTTTGATGGGAAAAGAAGGTGGGGAAAGAACCGTTGGGCTAAAATATTTTGAACCATTTCCATGAAATAAATGAGTTTGACAATTCTTGACACATGACCTGCATATAATAATTGGTCAAAGGTGCAGTCAACATCAATAACAACAATACCGAGATTTTCCCTCAAAACAAGCTTTTATTTTATGTTCACCTTATTAAAAATGAAATGTAGTAATACAAATATTTTACATTTTTGAAGCACGCATTGTTGTTTCATTAATTATTTTCTAACATCATATTTTATGGCTGCATAGAAAAATTTAAGTCATTTACCAATTTCATTTGTTTATTTATAACAAGTCTGTGGTGATTTGTTTTCTTTTTTTCAGCAAAGAAAATCTGAAAGATTCTACAGTAGCTAGTAAGTATCAATAGTACATGACATATAAAACCCAAAACAACAGCAAGTACTCTTTTTTTAGGTTTTTAGTCCCAAAAGAGAAAAAACACTATCCTTTATGGTAAAAATTCAAATGATTTATCTGCAGGTGCTTTTTGTCAGCAGGTAAGTGAGTGTTGAACATGTGGGTGTATCATCTGTGTGTGTGTGTGTGTGTGTTTGTGTGTGTCTGTGGTTACTGCGGTGCTACCAGGCCCCTGACCTTTCCATGTCCTGATAGTGTCCCTCGGGAGAGACGGAGGGAGGGATGGGGAAGAGGGGGAGCCAAGAGAAGGAGGAGCTGGAGGCCTTTGTCTTTGTGTTGAAGGCCTTAATATGACTGCAGCCTGCATGTGCATGACACAAACCAGCTGTTTTTGTTTTTTTTACACACCGAACACGGCAGTCACATTACTATGATGTAACAGAAAAAAAAAATTGTCTCTTGTTTCTTGATAATTTAATATGAAGTCGTAAATGTATCACTTCTTTGTTCATGTGTTCTGCTGGCAGTTAACACAAGCAAGAGAGATGCGTATCTTTCCGAGGAGACGGCAAATTCAATTGTCAGGGGCAAAAGCGAGTGTAAACTGCACACCTAGCAGACAATAAGTGCGAGTGTTACCAGCAGACTGCACGTCGTGTTAATGGCGATGCCGCGCGTAGCCTTCACCCCCCTACTCCCGCTCGCCTGTTTCCCCCCATCTCGCATCCACCATTTGCTCATCCATCACCATCGCCTCTCGTCTGCTTCTTCCATCACTCCACCCAGCCAATTTAGTCCTCAACCATCTTTTTCGCTCCTCTGCAGCGTCGCAGGCTTTTGTCCTCCTTCCTAACCTGTACCCCCCCCTGCCAGTCCAGAATGACAGCTGCATTTTTGTCTTTGTGTATGTGTGTGTGTGTGTGTGTGCGTGTGTGTGTGTGTGTTTGAATTTGTTCTTTGCAAGGTGTTTTAATGCATGTAAAGGTGCGTATGCATGTATTAATGTGTGTGTGTGCGTGCGTCCGTGCGTGTGTGTGCGTGTGTCTGAGTATCCTGAGTCTAGTGATTAAAACTGATGACATGGGGTGGGGTTGGGGGGCACAAACCGCACCCAGGCTTTGCCATCTGTCTCTCCGTAAACCTGATACTTCTGATCCGACTCCATCTTGTTTCCCAGGCCTGCCTCAGTCCACATACACACAAACATATCTCCCTTTACCCATTTTCAGCCCCCGGAGTCAAAATCACAATATTACGTGTGCCTGTAGGTGGGCTCCAGAACTTTGGCCCCAACCTATCATGTTCAGACCATTTCAAACAGCTAGACAAACACTAACTACACTTAAACACACCCTACCCATCAATACACACATATTACCCACGGTGCAGCCCATCACGTCCACCCCGCCCCTCCACCCCTCACATGGTCCCTAGGCTCTCTTTGCCACTCATTAACCTTGTCACGTTTATGCTATGAATTAAATGATACCAGTGATGCATCCCCACGCACCGGGAGCACACAGCCGAGGAAAGCCCTACCCACCACTACTCATCCCCTCTTGCTGGCTGCAGGGACTGCCCCGGGCACCACTCATTGTGGTTGCTTGCTGCAGCACTCATGTTAATAGTGTGTTTCAGTGTGCCTTCCAAACGTAGTGTCATGTTTACACCCTCACTGTAGAGGGACAAAATAAGAGAAAGCAGGATGCATTTTCTTTAATAAAAAGATTGCATCAACTGTCCAATGAGGATTCATATTTGAAAGTATAGTCTAACACTTTAGACTGACAGCTTATGTGCGACATTCCCCTCCTTAGGGTCACATGACATACTTGATAAACCTCTTGAAGAATCGTTCTCTAGAATCTGAGCTTGTAAACAAAACATTTAACATGGTGTCCACCGAAGGGTGGTTGTCATTTGCTGTGCATTTATTTGTCCTGTTTTATATGCAGTCTGTGTACTCAATCTGCATTTATGACTGTGTCGTCTTTGTAATGCATTGTTAGTGTTTATTTATTAGGCCATATTTCTGTCGTTTGTTGCAGTGTTTGGGCCTGGCAGTTTTTGTAAATTTATTACTTCTATCTCACATTAGTTCCCCTTTATGTTACATGGGCTTCATTGTTTTGTTATGCCGCCAACCTTGAGTCATCACCTGACTGCGGTCGAAAGATTTGTTTGTCCTGGAGATCCTAAGGGCTAAATTGTCACTAGGGGCAAGTGGGTACTCGCTAAGAAACCGCCTTCGGGAAGCAGAAAGAGAGACGTTGTTTTTGCTGGAACACCCTCACACCCCACCAAAATGGCACGCAAAACTTCTATGACTCTGTGGTGGCCTCAGCCATCCTCTACGCCAGGGGTGTCAAACTCATTTTTTTCGCGGGCCGCATTGTAGTCATAGCTTCTTTTGGAGGGCCATTAAGACTGTCAACCCATATTATCTCACCTCATATTATATACAGTCAAAGCCACAAAACAAACTGAAAAGTAACTCGTTTTCAAATCAAAAGAGTAATAACTGGTCAAATATTTTTAAAAAAGATATTAAAAGTGAAGACAATTTGCAATTCTAGTAATGACACACAAATTTGATACACAATTTGTCTTTGCGGGCCACATAAAATTATGTGGCGGGCCGTATCTGGCCCCCAGGCCTTGAGTTTGACACCGGTGCTCTACACTGTGGTCTGCTGGAGCGGGGGCAGTACGGACCGGGACAGAGGGAGACTGAATAAAAGCTCTGTCCTGGACTGTCCCCTGGACTCCATAGAGGTTGTGGGTGAGAGGAGGATGTTAGTTAAGCTGACATCCATTATGGACAACACCTCTCACCCCTTCCATGACATCCCTGAGCAGCTCCTTCAGCAGCAGACTATTACGCCCAGAGTGTAGGAAGGAGAGGTTCCGCAGGTCCTTTATTCCCACTGCTATCAGACTCTACAACACGTGCGGCACCTGATCATGTGTTGGTTTCCTTCCGCGTCGTCTCTACCACTTTGTTTGTTTCTGCATGTAGCCTACAACAGAAAAGTTCCAGGAGTGATGTCACAAACCATATAATTCAAATGAGTAGACCACACCTCCTCACAATGTATCGGTAATTGATACAAAATAAAACCCCGGGCTATCCTCATTTTAATCGTAAATGGGATAGGGACTTTCATGTTTCCCATGTTTTTTTTTTTCTTTTTTATGCGCGTGATAACTGCAATGTAGGAAATTCCAGATGTCACTTGTGAAGTCCAAACACTAAATTTGACTCTGTTCAGGCAGAATGTTATGAATCAAACTTTAATTTGTAGTCATTCTGAATACTTCTGATTAAATCTCACGTATGTTACAGCCACAGTGAAAAAAAGTACTTAACGCCTGATTAAAATCTGCTAAAGTAATTTTCTACTCTTCTCCTTAAATATATTTTAATGAGACAGTATATTTTCATCAAACACATTTTAATTATGTGCATGTCCAAATTAAGAAAATCCATTCGAGCAAAATTATTTTTTTTCAGCCATCTCCTGATAAGGGCTAATAAGGTGCAAGCTAATTCAGACTATACTATCATCTCCTGTAGTTTTCCTTGATATACTTGACTATGATCCAGCATGTGGGTAGCATCCCCATTTAGTGCCGTAAAATGTAATTATGGGTTAATTTTCCATAAATCCTAGACAACACATTTATTGGTGGCTATGGCTCTAATTGTGGTGCTAAAGTTCTGTTTGTGGAGTTCCAGCCCTTAATTATGTTACATAACATAATATTTTCCTTGAACAAGCAAATAAAAACTCACACTTTTTTATTAACTTCTCCTATGTTATCTTTTTCTATGTTGACTGGTATTTTGTGTGTCATATAGTTTATCCAAACATATGCCTCTGCGTTCTTGACACTTCTTCAGGAAATAGCAATAATAGGCTTATAAATGCAGTGTGTGTGTGTGTGCGTGCATGTGTGTTTGCATACCAAGATAACACAGTGTGTCCTCACTATGGCCCATATCCGTGTTGCTATGGACAATGTGAAAATACGAAGATAAAGCAGTAGGAGGAATTTACATGTTCGAGGCCACTTCTCACTTCTGCTGTCTTTTTATATTGAGCAGAGAGTGTCCCACTCTGCTCACATAAACATCCAATATTGCATTCTTTACAAGAATTGCACACATATCCTCTTGCTCCTTTCGAGAAGAGCCGAGAACATGAAGCACCAGCTTGGAAACAAGCATCTAGGGGGCTGCAGGGCAAGGTTGAAATAAGAGTGCGAGCACACAAGAGACACTTGAGAAGGGGAATTTCTCAACAAGGATGAAAGAACCATCAAAACCATTTCAGGACTCGAGGACTGATCCATTTTCGATTTACGGGAACACATTCTAGAAATTGTTTTCATTTTTCACTGCAAACGAAGGTTGAGTCTTGCTTAACTTGCTTTATTTGTTGTACTCAAGCAATGGAAACATTTTAAAAAGCTTTTTTAGAATCACCTCTCAAGGTGAAGTGGTAAATTTTCTCTTGTGTCATGTTGATGTGCATTTTAGTAGTGTTAATGGCTTTTTTCTGTTGTTTCTCTTCTGTCAAATGTTTAAAACACTTTCAACTGGTTATCTTCTTAAAATATGTGGATATGTTGTCTTCGTCTTTCAGAGAGATATTTTCACTGTGCAAATGTTGAAAGCAAATCACATTGGGAAAAAAACAGCAGGATTACAGGTGCCAGTTGCTGATATGGACTTTTCACACATTTTCAGTGCAAACATCATTTTATAATACATTTACATATCTTTTGAATGATAATCCATTCACATGTCAACATGATGTTGAAGAATGTTGACCAAAGGTGGAAGTAACCGTGTTGCAAGACGCGCTGAATGAAATGAAAACTTTGCAAGAGAGCCAAAGAAGAAAAACAGTTGACAGGAACACGTTGAGATCTTGCAAATGTCTTGTCTATTTGAAGATTTTAAGAAGTTGGAATTTCAAATTAACAATTGGTACTTGGATTTGTAGGGCAGGATATAGTTGAATGACGGCAGGCGGGCAATGAACAGACGGATGGATTGGTAGATAGATTTATATTACTGGCTAGTCCGCACCACAAAATTTACATGTGCGTAAAAAGGCCCTTGTGAATTGTTGGTATTTTATTTACCCAGCATTACAGTCCTGTATCACTTTCTTTGGCAATTTCCAGCTATATACTCATATTCACATTGGCCAGGTTACAGAAAATAACAAAAACTGTGCCTGACTTTCACTATGAAAGAAATACTCTACACAACAGTTTATGTAAAGTTTACATAAATTGTTGGGTTGAGTGTTTACAGTAAGCAGTTTTGGGGTAAAACTGTACTACGCAAACATTAATAGTCTCAATCAAAAAATGCAATGCGATCACAACATGAAGTAGGCTGCATCATAATGAGCCACTGGTATATAATGGTAGTGATTAAGACGACCATCCGAGTTTTAACGGAAAGGTCGGTCAGTGTGTCCTAAAAACAGCTGAGTCTGCTACAGCACTGGGAATGATGTGTTGGTCCAAAGTGAGGTGGGGGAGGTTAATGTCTCAAACACACACACACAAACACACACGTAGACACACACACACACGGCGGATGTTTTCTACAGCTGTGATTACAATGTGTTATTCCCACAGTCACCAACTGAGACATCGAAGAGTACTAACAGATCATCTCCGCCCAGAATGTACACTTGTGGCTTCCATAATATGTACTATCTAGCTGAGCAAAGTATATCTAAAGAACGATGATTATTATTCCCTTTTTATGACACATGTAACACACACACACAGCAGCGTTGTTACGAAGTAAAACTTGGGACACTAGGTTTGATCCTACTACTCACATTTTCGGTAAATGGAGGGGAGACCGAGTTCCGGAGCCATGAAGTAGCATTTCAGTTTTTTAACTTTTATGCTTATTTTTTGTGATTACGTTGAACCCGTAAAAGCTTGTGCAATACAGATTTCACCATGTGTTGTAAAGTATAAGAGGAATCGCTATTTTTCACAATTTTGAATGTACTTAGAGATTTAATTTATTTTATTTATTTTTTGCTCATTCCAAATTGGGAAGATTGTTAAATACACTTTTTTTCTGTACTGTGTCAAATTTCTAAGATATTTCACAGGGATTCCAATTGTTGCTCTCCACTATTATTGCTTGTGATGTCATCATGAACTGTCACTGGACTCACCACCTTTTGTCCCTCTGGGTACCGACAGACCTAATACTATTAAATTAACAAATACTTTTTACTATTTTACTACTGTACATACGTAGGACTATAATTGGAGATTTGCCATCTGCAGTGTTACAGATCCGGCTGTCAATGGTATGGGTTGGTTGTAGAGTGCAGCCAGCATCACTTTCATCTCATTGGTCTTTTAAGCAGATACAAGTGCTCAGTCTAATATTTGTTTGGAACATATGAGCATGGACGCCATTAAAAATTCACCTGCCCCTTACTGATGTATACAGCTAGGGTATTGAGAACTTTATAAATGACCTTGAATCAAGGAAGGTAACTGTAAAAACATGGAGTCATTTAACCTGCCTTAAGTGTTTTCCCTGACATGTTCATACATGAGGATGCAAAGACACATCTGAGCACTGTTGCTGAGGCGACAGAAGCCAAAGCGTTGGCAGCACTCAATATCAGTCAGAACAAAACTAAAGTTGTGCACAGCCACTTCTTCTCTCAACCTGAATGCAGTGGCAGGGTTAGCAGACTTGCAGCTCTGTTGAGGCGAGCTGATGATATGGTCTACTGTCTGGACTGGGTCCCCACACTCGCAGGAGGCACTATCTGCGAGTCCCCACCTCTTCATTGCAGCTCCACAGCGTCCAATGCCGGTCCTCAGGCGGTTGAGGGTTGTCCACTGTTTTCAGGGCAAGTCCTGGCTAGAGACGTCTGTGGGGTCATTGATGTAGTGGTGCAGCCTAGATGGTTCTGCTGACTTCCACTGTTCTATCCATTTGGTCTTGACCCAGGTGGCCTTGGAAGTGTCAGCTGATGTTGTGCTGAGCAGCTCATGGGCTTGGATGGCAGAGGGGCGTCATGACTTTACGCGCACGCGTCGTGGTGTCTCTGTGACGATCTTATGGAGGTGGGATTCACTGGTCTGTGCCTTTTGGGAGAGGGCCAATGTGGCTGCTTCTGATGTTAGCCGGGGCGATGCCTGCGAGGACGGGCTGTTGGTTTACAGGGGTGGCTCGCAGGCACCTAGTTCAAAGCAACAGGACAAGCAATGCGGTTGTCAAACCACAGAACAGGAAATACCTATCGTTACAGATTGTGTTTGTACCATCCATTTCAGGCAGTTGTTTGGCTTAGATGGCATTGCTTGACATTGACCAGCATGTACAGTATGTATAGCCACTGTCCTCTATCTTGTAGGAAGATAGAATGACTGGAGGAGACAAAGAAACCTTTGTGAGGAACACTTCCATTACTTAATTTGGGAGTGTATTGGATGAGATAGTAATGGACAGTAATGGAAATGCTCACAGGCCTTGTTGTAAGGTAGTGAAAAGGAACTGACCTTCAACTCTGGCTATAGGACATGATGCCCCAAAGAATACGATGAAGGCTCGCTCAAGATTTTGTCTGTGAAAACAAAGTCAGACGAGAACCCGTCACATTTGACACCGGAATGTCAAACAGTAACCCTAACAAACACCAAAAAGATGTAAGGCTTTCTGTGAAAAGCACATTCTGTTGTCTTTTCAGTTGACTTAATATTATAGTCATGCAATGTACTCACAGATCTGAGAGGAAGTGACAAACAAGACAGCAAGAATAGAAGTTTTCTCTTGATAATCGATAATAACAGACCTGATTCTGGAGCCCATGCTGTCTGAATGCCACTGTGTCCATGTGTTGGTCCTGAAGGGGCAAGATCCTCAGCAGGTGCTCTCTGTTGCCTTTCAGGAAGTAGCGGCAGTCAGCCACAACCACTGCTGTCTTGTGACTGAACGTTTCCTGTCAGTCTTTCCTGTCAGTCTTGTGTCATCATGTGTGCATGCCACAAATTCAAAACTTCAACATTCACTTGCCACCAAAAGCATATCTTTAGTTATTTATGATGTGAAGATTCTATATATACCGTATTTTCCGGACTATAAGGCGCACCTAAACATAAAAAAAATCTCAAAACCCGACAGTGCGCCTTATAGTCCGGTGCGCCTTATATATGGACCAAATTCCTAAATTTAAACTGACCCGAAGCATTGTGTCCTGAAATCAATCATAAGTGGCCCTCTGAACACTATGAATCATCAATCAAAAAGACTATGGATCATTATTTTGTGATTATAAAGTAATTTGTTGCGTCTGAAGTTGAAATAAACAAGATAAAATGGAAAATGATTTGATTTGCATTAAAAATGATGCATTATAGTCCAGTGCGCCTTATATAAGGACAAAGTTTCAAAATGGGGCATTCATTGAAGGTGCACCTTATCGTCCGGTGCACCTTATAGTCTGGAAAATACGGTGCATATATGTACATACACACACGCAGGCCATGATCACATTTTAAATTGTGATCAGGGAAGCATCGAATGGAACCATACGGTGTCTTTATTTTCTGATGTACTATTTTATTCACCTGGCCAGGGATGAGCCCAAATGTTTGTATCGTCGCTTTAATTTTGTAACGTAAGAAAAAAATGAATGAAGAAATGAATGAAGAAGCAAAAAACACTACCATCACTTTGCTTACCAATACATTTATTGAAGTCAAATACCAAATGAAACAAATGAATTAAAGCTTAATGCACTGCATATGGCAGAAATGTAAAACTGTGTCGTGAACAAAAGAAACATTACCAAAAAGTTGATGAGTCTGACAGACCTCTATGTGGCCACTGTTGTTAGGTAGAGACCAGTGAACCCACCGATGACTAAAAGAATTGGGCAAAGGTCTACAGTTGCTGATGGAGAGAAGAGGCAGGAGTGATCATGCAGAGGTTACAGGAACCGCATGCAGGCAGTGAATTCTGAGAAGTCTTAGGCCAACTCCTCCTCCTCCTCCTCTTCAAAATCTTCCTCCTCAGCGGTGGCTTCCTGGTATTGCTGGTACTCTGACACCAAATCATTCATGTTGCTTTCCGCCTCAGTGAACTCCATTTCATCCATGCCCTCGCCCGTGTACCAGTGGAGAAAAGCCTTTCGGCGGAACATAGCAGTGAACTGCTCAGAGATCCGCTTGAACAGCTCCTGGATGGCAGTGCTGTTACCGATGAAGGTGGAGGACATCTTTAGGCCGCGCGGCGGGATGTCGCAAACGGCCGTTTTGACGTTGTTGGGGATCCACTCGACGAAGTAGCTACTGTTCTTGTTTTGCACGTTCAGCATCTGCTCATCCACCTCCTTCATGGACATGCGGCCGCGAAATATGGCAGCTACGGTGAGGTAGCGCCCGTGGCGGGGGTCACAAGCAGCCATCATATTTTTGGCATCAAACATCTGCAGAGTTAGTTCGGGCACAGTGAGGGCTCTGTACTGTGTGCTTCCCCTGCTGGTGAGCGGAGCGAAGCCCGGCATAAAGAAGTGCAAACGAGGGAACGGCACCATGTTGACGGCCAGTTTACGGAGGTCCGCGTTCAGCTGCCCGGGAAAACGCAAGCAGGTTGTCACACCACTCATGGTGGCAGAAACCAGGTGGTTGAGGTCTCCGTAAGTGGGTGTGGTCAGCTTGAGGGTACGGAAGCAGATGTCGTACAAGGCTTCGTTGTCAATGCAGAAGGTCTCGTCTGTGTTCTCAACAAGCTGGTGGACCGAGAGGGTGGCGTTGTAGGGCTCCACTACTGTGTCGGACACCTGCAGGTGAAATGTTGCAATTGAATACTACAACTTCACTCAGCAGAGTGTAGAACTCCACTGAGGCTAAAGTGTCAAGGGTCATTCCAGAAATGGAGCACATTCTCCTTTTTACTCCAATTGTGGAATGACCTTTTAGAATGACATGAGTTATACGTACCTTCGGAGAGGGCACCACACTGAAGGTGGTCATGATGCGGTCCGGGTACTCCTCACGGATCTTGCTGATGAGCAGAGTTCCCATCCCAGATCCAGTACCACCACCCAAAGAATGCGTCAGCTGGAACCCCTGAAGGCAGTCGCATCCCTCGGCCTCCTTCCTTACCACATCCATAACCGAGTCCACCAGCTCGGCTCCTTCAGTGTAGTGACCTTTGGCCCAGTTATTTCCTGCTCCACTCTGGCCTGGAAAGAAAGACCACGTTTTGGTCACAATTGAATTTCATCACGTCTTGCATTTGCTAAAGTTGTAGTTTACCAAAGACAAAGTTGTCCGGTCTAAATATCTTTCCAAATGGGCCGGACCGGACAGAGTCCATGGTGCCTGGCTCCAAATCCACCAAGACCGCCCTTGGGACATACGTTCCTCCTACGGATCAAATAGGTCATCATAAACTTGGATTTTAATTTCCTAAAAACACACAAGTCATGGCAGTTCCTGACCTGAAGCCTCATTGTAGTAGACATTAATACGTTCCAGTTGGAGGTCATGGTCTCCTTGGTAGGATCCAGTTGGGTCAATGCCATGCTCGTCACTGATCACTTCCCAAAACTGGTCCAGACAAAACAATTCACTCACATGAAACATTATAAATTCTGCATCAAGGAAGATTTGAACAACAACAAAGGTTTTCAAGATGTTGCCTTTTATGAAACTTGCAATAATTTGAAATAAAATAATCACAATATACAAAGAAAATTAGAAATTGCTTAAGTATAAGACGGACAAACTAAATTCTCGTTAGCTGTCTTGTATTTAAGTCATGTCTGCCCCTCACTCCCCTGTTCGGATTGTTTGCGTCTCATGTCTTCTTGTTTCCCGTTTTTCTAGTTGCTTGTCTGTTCTCGTCTTGTTTCGCCTTTCTGTTCAGTTATTCTCGTCCCTGGTCGCACCTCTATATCTGTCTTTTGAGTTCCTTCAATAAACCCTGGTCCAAGCTGCAAATGGTCGCCCAGTTCCATTCATTTTATGACACTGAGAGAATTGGAAAAGCAATTCTTTTTTTGAGATGCTTTGCCAGACTTTTACTACAGGTTCCTTCAGCTGCTGCTTATTTGTGAGTCTTCCCACCTTCGTTTCTTCATTCAATATTTTCTCAAGTTAGGTCTTTGATGTCAGCGATAAAATGCTTATCTTTCTTCTCTCTTTTTTTTTTCTTTTTTTATAAAATAGCTTTTGTGGTAAAAGTGGAGCAGCTATACTGGTTTCACGTCACTACCTGCAGCAGTTGCAATCGGGTATTTCACAAACCTGCTTCCTTTTTGAAGTGAACTATTTGACTGTTAGACATTTCCTATCTCCTTTTTTCTTCCCGATTTGCAAATGAATGCAAAACCTAATATTGTGGCAGAAGTGAGGAACACATCTTTATTCAATGACTGATTAAATGGATGTGAACAAGTGTAGCCACATACAATTTATTGAAGCAACAAAGACAGCATGACATCATAAAGGACAAACATATCACCCCCACATTAGCACACAAAGGCGAACACACACACACACTGAATTTGGCTGAGTTCTAAAAAGCTGCTTTGGGTATTAATTCATGAATCATGAGATGTTGGTGTTTTTATACTTTACATCACAGGTGTCAAACGCAAGGCCCGGGGGCCAGATACGGCCCACCACATCATTTTATGTGGGCCACGAAGACAAATTGTGCATCAAATTCGTGTGTCATTACTAGAATTGCAAATTGTCTTCACTTTTAATAATATCTTTTTTATGAATATTTGACCAGTTTTTATTTGTCTGATTTGAAAACAAGTTATTTGTCAGTTTGTTTTGTAGCTTTTACCTTATATAATGTGAGGTGCTCATGCGTTTATTTGGGTTGACAGTCATAATGGCCCTCCGAAAGAAGCTATGACTACAATGCGGCCCACAAAAAATGAGTTTGACACCCCTACCTTAGTGCGTACAAAATACTAAATAGGGATCCAGTGTTAATGCCACATGTTCGCAAACCGCTTGGGTACCATGAGTTCATGGCAGCAGAAAAGAAGGCTTAGTGTATTTCTACCATGCAACAATTACACCCTGTTAAAGAATCCAAACGGACCTGTGCAACACACCTGCTACGTGTCAAGTCTTGCAAACCTAGCTGAATACTAAACAAACATACACCAATTTATTTGAATGAGTCGACATCATTTTGGGGGAGACGGCTCATCTTCATAACCCGTTTCAGTGCCACCACAAAAATAAAAGAAAGAAAGGGTCTTGTAAAAGTTTCAGACACTTTGATTATAGTTTGATTTTTTTTGTTTTGACTTATTTTATTTATTTTTTTTATTCAGTTTTATTTTTTACACCAGTTTAGTTAGTATTTAGTAGTTATTATTTTTCTAAAATGCTCCATTTTAGTTTAGTTTAGTTTTATATTAGTTTGATTTTTTTAGGTATATAAGAAGCACTTGTCAAGTAAAAGATGAAGAAAATGTCACTCAGTGTAGTTTTTTTATTCAGTTTCATTTTTTACACCAGTTTAGTTAGTATTTAGTAGTTGTTTTTCTAAAATGCTCCGTTTTAGTTTAGTTTATTTTAGAGTTGTTTCATATAAGAAGCACTTGTCAAGTAAAAAATAAAGAAAATGTCACTCAGTGTAGAGTAATAAAGCTAACAAGAGTTCTCAAATAACTAATTGACCTTCCCGCTTCTGTACACAGACAGACAGACAGACAGACAGACAGACAGACAGACAGACAGACAGACAGACAGACAGACAGACAGACAGGCAGACAGGCAGGCAGGCAGGCAGGCAGGCAGGCAGGCAGGCAGGCAGGCAGGCAGGCAGACAGACAGACAGACAGACAGACAGACAGACAGACAGACGCAGGCAGGCAGGCAGGCAGGCAGGCAGGCAGGCAGGCAGGCAGGCAGGCAGGCAGGCAGGCAGGCAGGCAGGTAGGCAGGTAGGCAGGCAGGCAGGCAGGCAGGCAGGCAGGCAGACAGGCAGGAAGACAGACAGACAGACAGCAATACATTTCAAATGAAGCCCATTTTCACTCGGATAAAACCTATATTATTTAGTTTGACTAAATTTAGCTACTTTTGTATAAAAACATTGTCTCTCAATCAGCAAACATGGCATGCAGAGACATGTACAACACTTTTGATTGCGACACCACAAACTTTGATCCCATGAGGGATATTCAAAAAGCCCTATCTTATCATTTAAACTTCTTTTCACATACTTTTCAACTACCCAACATCATTAGGAGGGCTTAGGAATACGGCAATAACATTTTCTTGTAACCAGCTGCCAGATTTAGAAACACTTATTCAGCACTAGCCCCAGTGTTGACCTATTTAGCATTTATGTTCACAAACTAGGAAACAACAGAAAACAGATCATTATTAGTTTCATTACCTTTGCTCCAATTTGATTACCACATTGGCCGGCTTGCAAGTGAACAATCTCACGCATATTGCTGTGTTGTGTGATTCGTCAAGCAGGAGCTGCAGTTCAGTGCTAGTGTGCTGCGTAGTTGTCAGCTTTTGCCCGCCCTGCCCTACTTTCCCACTTCCCGGAAGTGCTCTTCGTCAAAATGACAAACTGGAATGACTGGATAAACCTGGCATAGCGTGCAGTCAGAATCACCTCACTCCATTGGCTCCTAATATAAATTAGACTTCATTTTAAGATACTTCTAATATAGATGCTCCTAATATAAATTAGACTTTATTTTGAGATACTTATATATGTTTTCAAATCGTTAAATTGCCTCACCCCGCCACCTGCCCAGTGACTCATGTCATGAAGTGCCGAGGACTAACCTTAACTTAACTTAACTTAACTTAACTTTAATTTATCTTTAACTTAATTTAACTTTAACTTAACTTAACTTAGGAAAGCGAAGCCTCGGAGGGGATCGAGCCTTTTATGGTGCCGTTCCTTCCCCCTGGAACGACCTCTCTTTAAACTTGTTTCGTTTTGTATTGTATTGTATGATCAACTTCTCCGAGACCAAGTGGATAGAGACCACACACACACACACACACACGCATACGCACGCACACACTGGAACGTGCTCAATGGGCAGATCAACGTGCTCACGCGCAGGCAGAGGACAGAAGGGAATGTGAGCTTTGAGTGCCAGCCATAAACATGGACACACAGAGACACACGCCCGCACATGCGCACACACATGCTGAGTGAGCGTGGCGTAGGAACTGAAAGTCTTGGCCATGTCAGCTCCACGTGTCAGGGCTGTCCTTGGGTTCTTGCACGCGGATTCCCGCTGAGGCCAATCTTTGTGTGTGTGTGTGAGACACTCATACCATAAATGCAAAAAGAATGAATCCATGAAGGGAAAGTAAAAGTAAAAAATGGTCTGGTATCTAATAAAACAAGTTTGGCATGATGCCTCCATTCGAACAATGCATTCAAGCTTGTCCTGATACTAAATACTAGATGCTGTAATGTATGATGTTTTTGCTGATTTTAATGCCACTAGACCTCTTCAAGAGGAATGTTCACTGATTAGTCACATCAGGAACATTAAGTGAATATCCATTATAGAGTCATTGAATCAAAACTGCTTTTACAGTCATAATAGTCAGTTTTGACAGAATGTTCGTTATTTTATTATGTTTATTATCATTAGCTTTTACTTGCATAGCACATATCTTTTGACCCTGGGCAGCATAAGAACTAATGAGCAGTTCCGTATCTGGCACTAGCTTATGCTCTCAGGGCTTGCATATCGAACCGATGAACTATGAGCAAGAAGACATGCACAAAACCACCTGGGCCATGCAACCCTATTTGAGTAAGGTTATTCATTTAGCAACATAAAACAAGTCAAATATATTGTTCACTTAATAGTAATGATACCTGACAGTGTCAATTAAAATGAGTGTATTACCGTATTTTCCGGACTATAAGGCGCACCGGACTATAAGGCGCACCTTCAATGAATGGCCCATTTTAAAACTTAATCCTTATATAAGGCGCACCGGACTATAAAACGCACCATTAATGCATCATGTCAGATTTTTAATCCAAATCAAATCATTCTCCATTTTATCTTTTTTATTTCAACTTCAGATGCAACAAACGACTTTATAATCACAAAATAGTGATCCATAGTCCTTTTGATTCATGATTCATAGTCTTCAGCAGGCCACTTATGCTTGATTTCATGACACAATGCTTCGGGCCAGTTTGAATTTAGGAATTTAATCCATATATAAGGCGCACTGGACTATAAGGCGCACTGTCGGCTTTTGAGAAGATTTGAGGTTTTTAGGTGCGCCTTATAGTCCGGAAAATACGGTACATGATTTGCCTGTGTATTAGATGTCTTTATCTACTTTGATTGATATTTCTGACAATTATGACATACACAAGAGGAAAATTGCATACTAGATGGGGGAAATATAGCAGCCAAAAACTGTACTTAAGTAAGAGCACAGTTAATTTAGTAATAGAATAAAAACAGGACTCAAGTAAAATCAAACAATGGTCCTGCCAAATAATTACTTGGGTAAGACTAAAAACGTAACATGCTAAGTACTCAAGATCTGAGTGTAACTGGTGAGTTGTCATAGAAATGAGTCGCTTTGACAAGCCAGCAAAGACTCTGTGCGGTCATGTGGCAGCTTGGATCTGCTTGAATAGGGAAAAGGAGTTAAACATCACTAGCCATTATGTTTGATTTGTGAACATAAAAGGTAGCATATGGAACGCAGCTTAAAGTAAAGAAGTAAAAGTTTCGCTTTCTTCTTGACATAGTATATACTAAGTAAATATGTGTGGTATCAAAACTACTCTGGCAAGTACAATTTATCACAAAGGTAAAATATAATGGAGTAAATGTTATACGTTACGAAGCACTTTTAGTCTCAAGACATTGGTTCAACTGATTCATTTTGTCCTAAAAAAAAAGACGTTTATTTGGACAGACACACTGACAGAACTTAAGGTATTTTAGTATTTTAAAAAAAATACCTGAATTTAAACAAAACATTTGGAGAACATTTCCACATTTATTTGATCCCCGATGGCTTACTCAGCCAGATGGTTGGGTTTCCATGCAATTTGATTTGTGTGCCACAGAAGTCTCTTTGATATACCGCTGGTGCTCATGTGCTCTCAGCATTTCAATTATGTTCTACTTTGCATACTGAATCATTAAAATTAGTAACTACTTTTACAAGGGAATGTGAGATTGCGTGTATGTGCAAAGGTGGAAATCCACGTGTTTGTTTGGACTGCTATCTGAATCTGCATCTGTATTCTGATCACTAACTCTTTTGGTTTTCTTCTTGTAAACGCACGTGCACGCACGTACAAAGTGCACACACACATATACGCCCACACTCTAGGCCTACAGAGGGAGAAATAGTGGTGGACGAGGGAGGGAGAAGAGCCGTGAAGCATGAATTATGGATACTGAAGGATTTCCCCTTGCTGCGCGGCGAAGCTGGAGAATTATATGGAATAAACATGAATGACACTTTTAAGTGCAAATCAAGTCAATAGAAAAAATAATATCTATTTATAAATATATGTCTAAAGATAAAGAGAACAGAGTGACAGAAAAAGGCCTGCTAGCAATGCCGTTCAAACAACTATTTTGAACTCTCCTACTCACATTGCTGTGTGTGTGTGTGCGTGCGTGCGTGCGTGCGTGCGTGTGTGTGTGTGTGTGTGTGTGTGCGTGTGTGTGTGTGTGTGTGTGCATGTGTTTTTTTTGTCCTTGGGTTGCAGTCAAAAGGAGCACAGTGTGAAATGATGAATGCTTAACCATGTGAGGCAAGCGATCAAAACATTTTTGTGGTGGAATCGTTTTAGCACAGGCAGTGAAACTCTCCAGTGATAACGCAAACACATTATGTACATGCAGACGCGCTCACACGCACATGCACGCACACACACACACACACACACACACACCCAGTATACAAACAAAAAGGCAAGGCGTGATTAACTCAAGCTTTTAATTTGTTACCCCCAGTTGAAGTTTACTGGGACAGTGAGTCATAAAACAACTAAGAATTAGTGGTTTTATTGATTGCTTTGACCTATTTGAAGAAACTGGGAACCCCACAGTCTTCATCATCACCATCTCAGCAGAGCAGAAAACACCTCATGCTTGTTTGGCACGCTCAAACATGGCGAATGAGAATTCTTGAATCTACCGTTTTTTTTCCATGTATAATGTGCAAAATTTAACTAATTTATTGTCCTAAAATCTGGGGTGCGCATGTACATGGGTACATTTTTTTTTTTTTTTATCCCGATATCATACGGAGGCCGCCATTACAGATGCGCTTTCTTCTCTGCTGTTCACTTTAAACACGCTCCATACGAACACAATGCTCTCGTATCAGACGCTTGCTCGATCACCAGCTCGTTTGCTGTCACAATGTACCCTACACAAATCCAAAACATTTCTTCGCTATTGAGTTTGCTAGCGCATGCGCAGTGATACTGACCGGCAGAATAACATCCGGTTGTTCCCAAAGATGACCTTTTTTCTGAAATAATTTTACGTTTACGGACTTAAGTAGGAGTCAAAATTTGGGTGCGTATTATACATGGGTACAGGCTTTTTTCCAGCATCAACATGCCATTTTTAGGGTGCGTATTATACATGGG
The DNA here is from genome assembly GCF_033458585.1 of Syngnathus typhle. Classification (NCBI taxonomy): domain Eukaryota; kingdom Metazoa; phylum Chordata; class Actinopteri; order Syngnathiformes; family Syngnathidae; genus Syngnathus; species Syngnathus typhle. The sequence goes on from NC_083740.1 coordinate 11,189,604, forward strand.
GGCGCATTATACATGGGAAAAAACGGTATTCTCTTTGGATTGGTTTTCCCACCTTTTTTGCAAAACAGTTAACACTAGGGGTGTAACGATTCATCGATACACATCGATTAATCGATATAATGCTCTACGATTTGTTGGCATCGATGCTAAACGTAAACATCGATTTATATCGCCGTGTTTGACCTCGGACATTAGACGCGACTTTATTTTGAAATCCAGTTCATTGTTGCTTGCTTCCTCTTTCCGGGAGCAGTGAGCGGCGTGTTGTGTTGTGAGCAGAGCAGGCACGTGAAAGGGGAGTCGACAACTAGTACGCGGCTCCTGGGCTAGTGCTATGGCTAGTGTCCAAAAAGACGAGGAAATCTGCTCCCCTTTAGGCTTCAAGTCATTCGTTTGGAAGCACTTTGGATTCCAAAGAAAAGATGGCTCAACGGGCAAGACACGTGCAGTTTGTAAATCCTGCCATGCGGTGATCAAATATTCAGGGACCACAAATCTCTATATTTATATTTGAAGAAAAAACACGACATCAAAGTTCAGTGTTAAAATAAGCACTTTGTATACTACAATACTCTTGTAATTTCCTAAATAGAGAGTTTGCAGTACCTTGTTGATTTTGCGTATGAATTGTTATAAATCAGGATATTGTTCTATATTTTTTATTTAAAAAAAAAAAAAAATCGATCGAAGAGCACTATATCGCGATGTATCGTGAATGAATCACAGCAGGCTTTAAGATATCGGCAAATATCGTATCGTGGTTCTTTGTATCGATATGATATCGTATCGTGACAAAACCCGCGATTTACACCCCTAGTTAACACAGATGTCATTCAAGAAGTGCAAACACATTTAAATTAGTCACGAAAATTAAATCACTCGCGCTGAGCTTAACGGCTAGTCATTTAGCTTCATACTGTCTTTATATCTATAAATTGTGGTCCATGACCAAACCACGTTTGACAGAAAGTCGCATAGAATCAAAGTGCATAAAATGGAGTTTCAGCTGTATTTAGTTTTGCTGATCATATTAAATTGCTGAATAAAAAAAGCTCAAGGTGAGGCAGGAAATACTGAAGGAGGCCTATGAAAGAGGTCAAAAGTTTCATATTGCTGCCTTTCTTTCATGGGGAGATATAGCTGCATTTCCAAGGTCAAATGTGCAGCTGCAGTCCATTCTGTTCAAAATTCTACTCCAAAAGAAAGCCAAACATGAAAATCATTATTTTTTTAATTTGATATGAACATCACAAAACCACCGAGATGCATTACTGAAAGCGTTTTAACACGTGTGAATTTTTAACACAGCCTACAGAAGCATTTTAAGACAAAATATGAGAATGCAGATGAAATACAGACAAGTTATTAAATCAGTGTCATAGCATGTACACTATTCAATTTTAAACAGCTAAATTCTCATGTGAGTAGCTCATTCCAGACTTGACCGATGTTTTTAGGTTTGTGCCAAGAATTTCTGGATTGCTCTTCAGCCTTGACTCCATGGCAAGTGAATCACAGAGTATGGCTCCTTTGTAGAACACACTGAACTCTCAAAAGGAAGTCTTGTACTTTGAGTGGGATACCACACTGAAAGAGCCTCAAGTTACTGGTCTGTCTGAGTTTTTAATTCAGCTGATCAAACCTGAGAACAACGATGACCCAGATTTACTATTTTAAAAGATTCGAGATTTTCAAAGTGGCCAATTACCTCGATTGTATGTTTGTAAAGTGAGATGAAAGGTTTCATTTATTATGTTTATGACCAAGATGTGATGTAATTAAAAAGATGTATAAAAAATAATTAATACAAATTGTATTAATGTACAGTACATAGATGTGACATGAACAGACTCTTATGATGAAGCAGAAACAGCTCTGGTTTGTCCTGAGTTTTTTACATCTGCATCGCCACCCTCTTAAAATTATGGTCAATATTATACTATATAAATAAAAATAATGTTTTTGCTTGAAACATGCTTAACAGTGTTACAAATATGTATGACGGCGACTGCTGTACCTGATGACGGACGTGCCATTCAGAAGGGATGCATCAAAGACGAACATTCCGACAACCAAATAATTTGAGGATTCTGAATAATTTGCAGGACAAATAGTACAATATTATACTATTTTTTACAAAATGAATGTACTAAAAGAATTCTCAATGTTCACGTAATATTCCACGTTGAGAGGAGCCAGATGAGGTGGCTCGGGCATCTCATCAGGATGCCTCCTGGACGCCTCCCTGGGGAGGTGTTCCGGGCATGTCCCACCGGTAGGAGACCCCGGGGACGACCCAGGACGCGCTGGAGAGACTATGTCTCTCAGCTGGCCTGGGAACGCCTTGGGATCCCCCGGGATGAGCTAGATGAAGTGGCTGGGGAGAGGGAAGTCTGGGAGTCCCTCCTGAAGCTGCTGCCCCCGCGACCCGACTCCGGATAAGCGGAAGAAGATGGATGGATGGATGGATGGATGAATTCTTAATGTTGGTTTGCTGATCAGCAATTCAAACCCTTCAAATGTTAATAGATATTTTATATATGCATTAGAAAATTAAAATAGATAACATTTTGTTCTGTACATTGGTGTAATTAAAAAGAACACACAATTTATATGCCCGCATTTTGTCCTTAATTAAAATGTATCTATAAATGTATAAATGACGGTTTTGTTATATATCTGGTTAGAAATGTTAAGTCCAATGATGCAGCCAGACACACTACTGGAAAAACAGTGGTCCACTCCATCATGTAAGTTGCCCATCCTTGCAGTACAGTAAAGACCTCCATCAAGGCCAGCAATCTTCATTTGGCTCAAATGCGAATATGTACCTGCTGCTGATGCCCCATTCACTGTACGTCCAGTTAATGACAGATTTTGGCGAAAACGTTGAAAAATACATTTGAAATGTAAAAATAAAAATCGTTGATCGAGACCTACATTGCATGGGTTCCTCCTGGGAGGTCAGCATTTATTTGGGCTGATTCGTTGTTTGTTTATTTGCTTGCTTCTTGTTTGTTTGTCTAGTAGTGGCTTTCGCACTATCTTGCTAATTGACCAAAATTAAGGCGATGAAATTATAATCTCCTTGGTGGAGGTAATGAGCCATTAATGACCACCTGTTCAGGGCCTGTGGGGAGTGTGCCGTCGCCAAACACAGTGTTGTTTAAACATGATTGTCACATTACATTGTGGGTTGGGGGCACGGGATGACGTGTGTGTCAAAAGGGAGCCGTTGGGTTTTAATGATCTTTTGGAGATTCTAACACACTTCAGAGTCGAGACCATTCAAGTCAAACAGAGGCGATGTGGCTTCTGTTGTCTTTTCTGTGTGGATGACGCCACTGGGGACTATTTATGAGCTCCATAAAACCTATTGAGAACACAGAAATAGGTGACGGGACACAGACTAGGCCGCATTTGGCTGTGCAGAGGCACCTTCATTTCCGAATTTCATTTATGTTACAAGCTCAAATGTAACTGAAGTGGCGTTGAACCTTTTCAGCCCTTTTCTAAAAAGGAGAATCTACCACACTTGTTTTTAAATAAACAATAATTGAACTTGATCATTAAATTGAGATATAAAACCACTCAAAGACACTCTAGTGTTCCGGTGATTATATTGCTTTTAAGGAGGCGGGGCCTCATAAACCAGTTGCTTTGGGCTACACAATGTAGTTTCAGTGTTTGCATGTTTTCATTTTGCATGTGTTTGACTGTTTGTTCCATTCAGTGACTAAGAGTGCCTTGCCGACAGTGGGTTTCCTTTTTTTTTTTTCATTTTCATTTCATTCTCGTATCTGAAGCATGCTCATAAGTCAAACTTTACCCTGAAACACAAAGCAAGTAAATTAACCAAGCAAAGGCTCGTACCTCGAAAAAAAAAAAATCTAATTCGAGGCACGCATGCGTCAAGGTGTCATGATAGACCTTTGTCTTGATTCCATTCCAAAAAATTCCATCCCATTTCTCATCTCATCCACTTTGACTTTTTCCTCATCCGACTTTTCACAGATCTGAAGGATAATGCTCTTTTTATGCTCCGCGCTCAGCTTCCGAATCCAATCTAATTTTTCTCAGGCCCACTCCTGCTAATTTAGCCTTAATGCTCCAAATCTCCCTCCTTCACCCGAGCGCTCTTATCTGTCTCCAGCTCCTTTACTCACAATGAAATTCAAGCATAATTCAAAAACCTCCCTCTGAATCTAATCAAATTCTTCTCACCGTCTCTCACTCTAATGTGTATTTAAAAAGATCTAATGCTATTCAGTACTTCCTCCCTCAGTCGCTCAAGCCCATTTGTGTCGACCAAGCAAATGGGTGGGACCAAGAATGAGAAAAAAGAAAGTTTAAGCAAAGGTTTTAAAATGCAAAAAAAATAAAGATGTGTGGATGAGAATTACGTACATTTCAAAATATAAACACAAAACATCTTGGGACTTTAACTTTAACTGATCCAACACCTCAGCAACGTTATATAGCATGTATATGATATTTCAAAACAAGTTCTCCTCATTCCCTGTATCTTGTTTTTTCACACTACACTTTTTTTTTTCTCTCCTCTCACTTTCTCGGACCTCCCCCCACTCCTCTCAAGTGCATCCTCTGGTCTAAGGTGTTACCAAGGGTGCGAGATGTCTGGTTAAAGAAAATGTTCCCACATATCAAAAGGCTCCTGGGTTGTGAGTGGACGTGTCCAAGAGGAGGAAAAGGTCAAGTTGAATACTGTGGGTGAGGAGAGAGGGATGAGGGCAAGGCTGTGAGTGAAGGTGATTAATACCGGCAGAGCAGAGACTAGCCTGCTGAAAAGAGGGCACTGGGAGCGCTGCGCTGCTTAATTTGCTGCTGAAAAATCTCTATTGCGTTAAAAGTTGTAGCAACCTGTCCTGCTGTATTATGATCTGCTTGCATTATGAAGCTGAAACAGGACGGCATCTTGGGGCTTGCAACACTTTGTAGGTAGTCTAATTGTGTACCACCCTAAAATGACAAATTCTCATTACACTAAAATGCAGAGATGGTGAAACCCCGGTCCAGAAAGCCATGCTGCATTCGAGGGAAGTGGGAATTCTGACTTTTTTTTTACTTTGAACTAAGAAAAGTGCACTAAAAAATGCCCCCTTTGAACTGGGAGGTCCAAACTGCATAGGGAAAGGTTCACTGACGGACTACATGTGACATCATTCAACAATGGCGAGTGCATGGAGACACAGTCTGTAAATGGCAATAGAAGATTATAAATGTATGTTTAGGTATTTATTTATCATTACATTAATTTAGTGACTCAAAATAACTTCACATAACAGAACGTGTTTTGTGCCGAGTGGGTGAAGATATGCCATTGAAACAAAAGAATGTCATTGTCAGTTGGGGAGGAGAATGTTTTCAGAAAAAAAATGGTGTCAATAAAAACCTACCTCTGGATCGGGTTGGCTCTTTACTAAGTGTAATGCTTTTGTCCATATTTTGAGCTTTTAGAAAGACACACAAACTATTCTATTGCCTTATCAAGGGTTATGTATTTAGTCCATATCAAGGAGGATATATAAAATTATATTTCTTTGAAAGACAAAGCTGGAAAGATTGCAGTTTGCAGATGGGAATCAATGCAACTTTGCAGCAGTGTATAAATCAGATTGTGTTATTGCAGTCATTCAAACGAGGAAACATGTGACTCCAATTGAGCTGTTTTGCAAAGAGGAATAGAGTTGACTTTGTTTTTCACAGATGTGGACTGTTTATACGTATATGTGTCATGTGGGCATTTGAATTATGTGCTTATGTTCTTTCTTTCTTTTCTTTATTTAACACGTCTAAACAATACTGACTTCAGATAACTGTCACGTCGCTCCCTCTCTCCCCTAAGGCCTGTTTCCTCATACCATGTAACAACCTCTTGAAAAATGAAAATGACCACACAATAAGCATATTTGCTCCCCCACATGACACTATTGAGGGGTGCTCAGCAACAGTGCAAGGTGCTCCAATCAATGGCCTTGTTCCCACAACGCGGGCCTGCAGCTTGTAATTTGCATGACATTAGCAAGCAGGCTCCCTCTCGCTGTCATGCATGCAGTGCTGCTTGCGTATTTAGCATATACACTCACTGCTCCCCGTGACAGACAAAAGGCTTTTAAATAGAGTATTAATAAAATATGATGATGACGCAGGAGATGAAGAAACATGAGGGCCTTTTGTGTCTGAGTTTAATCAAAGCTTCCGCCAAACAATAATGAACACAATTTCAAAGGTGCACTGTCCTGAAGAAACCATGTTGTCCCACTTTCCACCTGGAGCAAAACGTTTAAAAAAAAAAAAAAGCAAAACATCGTTTTCGTCTTGTTTTTGTCGCTGAGCTTTTCATCCTTCGTGGTGGCTTTCATGTTGCTAGCTTGTGCTTCCTGATGTACAGCAAATGATGAGAAAGGGCATTTTACTGAGTCAGAACATTCTTCTGAGACTAGTGGCTATATTTTTAGTTTGGATGTTTAGAATCTTCAGAAATTGGCAAGCTCGATGACGCTTTGAACATCATAACAGAAAAGGGAAATGAAATGAATGGGTGTGTACTTAGCAACAACTCTCAGAGCATGTACAGCACTCTCAAGGCTGCAACTTAGTTTGGCAATAAATAATAAATAAATAAATGTTTCACCACACATTAAGTGCCTCTATAATGAGTCTGTGATGGAGCAATAATGACACAGCAGTTTTTGACAATCAGCAGAAAAGCTGTTTTGAGGCCTCATTCTGAATTTTTAAAAAAAACATCAATGGAATTATTGTTTTCATATTCATGTCCTCATAAACTTGTCACTTTCCTGTTGTCTGTTTGTGTGAGCATCCGTGGACGTGCCCACGCCCCTTATTTGAGCTATTTTAATGTATTTCTTTTGGGCCTTAGCAATATAAAACACTAACTAACAGCCATGTTAGTTTCTATTACTTCCAACTTTTACACGTATCACCTCTTCCATCCTAGAAATAGATTGAGTCTTGTTAAAACTAATCAAGCTTTCTCACAAATGTAAAAGGTAGAGACTGAAGGCTTGTTTGTTTCAGAATGTAAACACAACATTAGCCAGCATTTATTTTTAATTATAATGCATTTTTTAATACAAAGCTCCAGACTTCATCCGTTAATTAACAATTGCAATGTTAGTTTATTAAAATAAGTTTAACATAATACCTACTCACGTGGCCACATATATAATCAGTGAAAGTTTAACCTTTCTTGCACAAACACAAGTTTCTGGAACAGCATTTTCAGCATGTCAAACTTGAGGAACTTCATGAGAGCCCTGAGACTTCACCAACACATTAGACGGTCAAAGATGGGACCACTAATTATCACGCTTTAGTCTCAATGCATACTTTATGACCTCGGGACATTTCATGGTCCATAATTGCTTTAAGTTGTTTTTTGTAAACACAAAAAAACCTTCATCTTATCATTGTTTCTGATTGTCTTTCAGTAGTCAATTCAGCAAAATGGTTCACTAAAGGCCTAATGAGCATGGGAGGTGCGTGCAGTGTCATAATGTCGCATTATATTTGGTTTATTATTACAGATACTGTTTGAGAAAATAGAAAAATTTAATATACAGTGGACCCCTCTATTCACGAAGGATACAGAACTCTTCCAAATATGCTGAGAAATATTCAGTGTGTTTTCCACAAATGTATGGTAAATACTACTTTAAAAAAAAAATGTTTATAAAAAATAAAAAATTGATTTAAATCATGGAATTGGCAAATATGCGTACCAAAACCCAAATATTCCACTGTACATACATATAAAACTCAATGTGCCAAAGTGGCTAGGGGGCGTGACGATTTCCGCCTCCCACTGACAAAATTCATCAACGTCAAACTCTAATCTAGCTAATGACGTTTGCCATAAAGGTTGTCATTTCAAATTTAAATAGCTGCCCATTTCATAATACGCAGGATGTATATACTATGTGGTGCGATAGAAACAGTAGCCTGGGTGAGAGGTGCACACAGACACAATCCCCTCTGCACGGAGGGCAGAGAAAAGGTTCGTTCATTTGGCAGCTAAGTGACTCAATATGATATCGACTAGCTCACCGTGGCAACCTGCAGAATTCCACCGCCTCCCCGCAAGCCTGGCAGACTATCTCTTCAGTACTGCCTCCTCCTCCCCTCGCCACCCCCCTCCCCTCTTTCCCATCCCCCATTCCAGAAGCTCCAGGAAAGCAATGGCATGGACGGGGGGGAACGCTCCCTACTCAGAGAAAGACAACTGAGACACATGGAAAGGAAGGCCTGGCAGGCTTATTGAGGCTGAGGAGTGGAGAAAAGACAGAGCACCGGCATGCTGGAGCAGAGTGTGGAAGGAAAAGATGAAAATCATCCCTCTTCTTCCTCGTTGACAGTGACACTGGCGCAGTCATTTTCAGGCAATGAACCAGAAAACACAGAGCGGCGACTGCCATTCATCCGCAAGCACGACACTCACCGCCAAGCCACAATCACATTCATCTTGGGGTAAAAACGCACAGGGGCGATGAAATGCATGACAGCCTTATCAAAACAGTCCTTTAGGATGCACTGACTCATATTCACTGTCAAGCCAAGACAGTATTTATATTAACAAATATGAGACTTATGTAGTAATCACATGACATTCAGAGGGCTCTACAATGAAAACAAACGTGTACATAAAATTAATGGAATATAAGGTAAGTACATTATTTGTATTATATACAAAATTGACGCTAATATTCTGTGGGACACTTTGATGTGAAGTGAATATTAATCCCCGTCTAGCACTTTCTTGCTCTCTTCCCCGCTCTTGACAAATGAGAAAAAAACAGAAAAATAGCATTTCATTTCCTCTCAATCAGCCCCGGGTCATGTGCTCATGATGAGACGGAAAACACAGCGTGTAGTTAAGCTGTCAGCTAATCAGCATTTACTGGTAATCCTCCTCCCTTCCGCCACATCTTCCAAACAGATATCCAACCAAAATCCACCAACCCCCTCCCTCTCTCTCCATCTTTCCCCACCACTTGTACTGCTGCTGTAGTCAAGCATGTGAAATGGATGGCACAACCCCTGCGCTGCGCCATGTGGCTGCAGGGCAATCTTAACATTTACGCCACATGATTACACACAGTCTGAGAAGTATCTTGAATTTCACTTCATTTGTCAACATCAACACGTACTGTCTCGACCGGTACTTTGGTTCGGTGTCATGTTATGTATTACTTGTGGTCCCTGCCCTGTCCACCTCTTCTCGTCAGCCCAATCACTTGTCTTCCAATCAGCTCCCTCAGCCACTTGTGACTTGTCTGGGCCTTTCTAAAAGGCTAATAGGAATAAAAATATTTCATGTACACATGCCGCCTAATCGCAATAAAAACATTTCATGTACACACCTCATTATGAATATTTTGACCAAATCAAGGCCATTTCGATCAAGAGAAGTGTTTTACGTTTGTTGATAATCTGACCGGAGAGCAGCAAAACACTTATTGCGAAATTTCAGAACAAACCGTCATGTCTGTTATACCCGGGAGTTGCCGTCTCCGTCGGCTCATTGTCGCATGCAGAGGAATTTACCGCTGGCCTTATGTCCTCAAAATCAACACTAGGATACATTGCGGCTCTATTAGGAAGTGTTAATTTAGCATAGCAGCACAAGCTGGAAAAATACACCAAATAATGCTAACGTTTAAAGTAGCAATGGACGGAAAATATTGTGTTGACGCGGAAGTTTCTACGGCTTCCATTGGTCAATCTGTGCATGTTGAAATGATTTGTTCCAATCGAAAGTGTGATGCATGAACATGCAAGTCCTAATTGGATCAATGTTTATAGTGACAAGAGTGCATAAGGTCATAATTTTAATTACCGTATTTTCCGGACTATAAGGCGCACCGGACTACAAGGCGCACCTTCAATGAATGGCCCATTTTAAAACTTTGTCCATATATAAGGCGCACCGGACTATAAGGCGCACCATTAATGCAATCACAATATAATAACTTATAATCATGAAAACAATAACAATATATCAATAATGTTAATATCACACAACACACAAAACAAACATGTAAAGCTTACTTTAATAAGTACAAAACAAAACAGTCAGATAGATCAGTAAACTTAAAAAGGTAAAGTTCCATCCATCCATCATTCTCTATTTGGTCCATATATAAGGCGCACCGGACTATAAGGCGCACTGTCGGCTTTTGAGAAAATCTGAGGTTTTTAGGTGCGCCTTATAGTCCGGAAAATACGGTATTTGAATTTTGATCAGATGAAAGAATTTTTGTCCATGTAAAACTCACCATTGTTTTTTTGCTAGTTTTATAGGGCCCTTATTGGTATTTGTATTTCGAACTTACCCTGGCACCCTTGCTTTTAGTTTTTAATGCATTGCTTTCCCTTCTTCCCCGGAACTTCAAACCTAACACATACTTTACACCTTTGTCCTCACTCACCCACACACACGAACGCACCCACACACTATTTTAAGGGCGCCCTAAATGTTTATTTATTAAATATACATTAACATGAATGTTCATCCTAGCAGTATAATCACGCAAGGGGGGAAGGGTGGCAGTTGCTCCTAGCACAATTGTGGGAGAATTTACAGGGCCTTATGCGGAATGTCACGTGGAAAGAGGTTGTTAGACTTCCTTTGTGCGCAGTGATAACTATGACTACTATAAGGGTTGATGAGATAATGATTTGAACCCAAGTTTGTTGTATAGTTTTTATGATTGCTGGTGTCTTTGGAAAACAGTAAAATACATGTCTTTTCTTTATACTGCAGGAATCTTTCTGTTTCATAAGACAATGGAAATCCTGTCACACTAATTTTGTCTTTTTTTTTGGGTTGCATTGCATTGGCCCAGGAGGACTGATAAGTGTCGAAGGCTTAAATACACACTGTATTTATGACCTTCGGCTTTCTATCGTATGGATGAAATGTGAACGCTGGGAGGCCTCTGAGCATGTTTAGGGGCCACAGTAAACTCAAGTAAGTTCTTCTGCTGAGCACAACTTCATACCCTCAGACTGTAGTAGAGCACAACGTGCCGTATCGCAAACATCACGTGCAAACATGCCGTGATTGAATACAGCGAAACAGCTACCATACATGCTAGCTCATCCTAAAAACTATGATAAAACCAGTACCAAATGTGGAAAAACAATTGAATATATATCAGTATCAAACATTTTACTGTAAAAATTAGAGTGTTTTATTGGCAAAAGTTAAATAGTTTTACAGTATGTTACTGCACTTACAATCTTTAGCATAATATTGTAAATGTACAGTGGAACCCCGGGAGTCAACCGCCTCGGAACTCAGCATATTCAATTTTCAACGCAAAATGTCGGGAAATATTTGTCTCGGTTCTCGGACAAAGCTTCGGAAATCAAACTCACGTGACTTTTGTAAACAAAATAGAGTTCGTTCCACCTGCCACTACTATGCGTTGGTTGGCATTGTTAGTTGGCGGGTTGTAGACCACTGTAAGTTTGCACTGTACCAGAGAAAAAACAAGGGTCCCAAGAAAGAGGCAGGAGGAAAGCAGAAGAGGAAAGTGACGTGGACAGCGATAGAACTGAAAAAGGCCATCATAGAGAAGTAAAAGAATCGTTTGTGTGATTAGCTTCAAAGTGCTGAGATTGACCAAAAATTCATTTTTGAGGAATAGATAAAAACTCCTAGTGTTGCAAAGGGGGTTACGTGGGGTTACTGTAGTCAAGTCCCACAGGACATAACAAAGAGAGGAAAACACTGACAAAATGCAACCACCAGATTTTTTCCAAACAATGACCCTGAATTTGAATTTCTGTCCAGTATTACCAGAATTGTACCTAAACAAGTTTAATGAATTAAAGTTTGTGAACTCATTCACATTGTGACCTGAAAGAAGTGTATTTCTGCTTCATGAATATTCTTTGAAAACGCTCATTCTGGAGTCTGTGAACGGTTTATGAACAACAGTTCATGTTGAGTGAAGAGTTCATGAGGGCCAGAGGTTCATGAGCGCCAGGTTTCGTTAGACTTCCAGGAGAAAACATGTCTAAACACATGGTAAATGGGTCTTCTTATGTAGGGAGATAAAAACCTTAGTTGGTAAACCAAGCCACAAAGCCTTGTGTGACTGCCTGCGTCATCAAAATATAAAGCATGATGGAGGGGTGTAAAAAGAAATTCGCAGGTGTGCCATCGTTTTACGGTTGCCTGAAGACGGGAGCGGTGAAGGGTTCGTTTGAGTGTGTGACTGCTCATTTCCTACCTCTGCCTGCTTCCTAACTATTGTGTTTGTGAGACTACAGTCCTGGTTTTATATCAATCCCTCATTTTTTAAAAAGAGCAATCAAGCAACAAGGTTTTTTTTCTCACGTTTTGAGGTTGGAGGGTGAACGTTGCACCTGTCTACTGGTGTGAACTGAATGGGTGCCAACACTAATATATTATTATAGATAAATAATAATAATAATAATAATAGCGGTTCGGTGAAGCACTGGTTAGCACATCCGCTTCACAGTTAGGAAGGTGCGGGTTCGATTCCACCTCCAACCCTCCCTGTGTGGCTTTGAGTAATGTGCGACTATGTGTGGAATACTTTTTACATCTGGATGAGTTCCACTGTGCAAGCTGCATCCTGCTGATACTGGAGATTGACGTTACATTACGAGGAAAGCAGCACAAACCAGATGTTTCTTCACACTGAACCTGATCCAATGAATTGAGACAGTCATAAGGGTTGAACAAAGATGACATATTTGAAAAGTAACGATAAAACTTTAAAATAAACTTAATTCATATTTCATCAATAGCTTGGCATTTCAATTCTTTCCAATATTTCAACAGTTTGCCAGCCAAGCGATGTCAACATTTCTTTCTGTAATCATAGTGTGGAATTACACAAATTAGGATAACTAGGTCTAGAAGCCAGGTGAAGGAACAGGAGGAAATACAAAAACAAATGATTATAATTTTCTCATGTTCTGCTCCTATCCAAATTACAGCTCAACAATTGCACGGTAAGGCTAAGATTTCTCCTGCACAGAATATAATTCTGATGGCGATTTGCTGAATCCTCACTACTTTTGGCAGCAAATGTCACAGGCTTAAAATGGGGTTCATACATTTGGACAAGTGAAAGTGGCTCATGTGGTTAATTAAATTGCGTCATCCAAATGAAATGAAGCTAATGTAACTCACCACACGTTGTCTTTATCATATCAGGTTGGGCACTGATATACACATATGCCCACGACACTTTGGAAATTGCTGAGTCACCTGTAGCTGAATTGTCCACGAGCGCTACTCCTCACCAGGATGAGGAATTTCTGGGGTTTCACTTGTAGCTTGGTTTCATGAAACAAAACGACTCTACACTGTGTCATTATAAACCAAGTAAAAAAATATGAATGATCAAAATGGCTATTACCATGTGCAAATTCATGCTAACTTCTATGGTTGGATATTACAAATGGAGTCCACTCAGCCACCACAAAAGGCAATGGTTTTCATTTTTTGCATGAGATTGTTGGGTATAAACATTTTTTTTTTAAATGGCAGGTTATATCCACGTTGGAAATGTCAAGTTGAAGTTGTCCAGACATGGCTGGCTGGAAAAGTCTTCTTTCACACTGAAGAAAAAAAAAACATTTTTCCTCTCTTTGTCCTCATTCCTATGATGTAACTCGGAGTTCACAGTAAAGTGGGGAAGTGTTGTAAATTGTTTTTTTCCTCCCATGAGGAATTGCTTTTCGCAGTAATAACAAAATGCAGTACATTGCTGGGTCAAATTTTAGAGCAAAGGCTTACAATTACGCCAAAGTTTTTGTTTAATTATGCTAAAAGCAAAACTGTTATGTTAAATAAGAAATAAAAATTCTAATTCCGTAAACCGTCCAAAGGCTCACTTTTAGTGATTATAGTCTAATTGCCCCGAAATTATGTATTTTTCTGTTTGTTTTCCTTGAGGCTGGATCCACACTAATGCCAAAAAGCTTTTTAGTGTGATTTTTTTTATTATTCATTCCTTTAGTACAAATACTCCAACTCTCACGTTTAAATATATATTTGCTCCAAATAGCCTGAGAGAAACTGAGTTCAAATATATTTTGAATTTATTTATCCTGTAATTCCTCAGTTCTTCCTTCCCGGTAGTCTTTCTCAGAAGCCTTCGCATTTTTTCTGTGAATTGGCCAACTGACAGTTGTTGAATGAAGACACAAAAAGGTCTTGCCCTCGTAGATTTGCCCCAATTGAGTTTGTGTATGTGTGTGCATGATGCAATTTTTATATTAGGTACTGCTAGCCCATGTGATATTTATCTGCCTCCGAGTATTTCTTGACCTCAAACCTGATGATCGTCTGCTTCAAAGCCAAAAAGACACAGACAATCTTTTTTATGTCAAGCACATTTGACTTGACACGTATTTTGGACCCCTTCTGAGGTGGCCTAAAAAAAAGTGCACTTCTTTCTTAGGAATTAAAAAACAGCTTGATTGTTGTTGTTGGCCACATCATTAAGTGATGCCAGAAACCAAACACAAAATCTCTAAACATGTGGTACAGCTGACAGTCAGTGAGTCACTCACTGGAATACATCACGTAAAACGTTTGCTTGCGTACATGCGTATGTGTGTGTGTGCCTCAGCCACGTCAACAAACCCAAGGCCCCATTATGTGCTCGCCTTTGCTTGTGAGTCAGCCAGGTGTTGTGGTCAGAGTTCCCATTGTCAACACTGCAACTTGCCTCTGACGCACAAGCACTACTGACGTGTATTGAGAGGCTGGCTCACATCCTTTCTTCTTTTCCACAGCTTGAAGGAGTAGTGAGTAAGCATTTGCTAAATGCTTTGTATAAGCTATTTATTATTATCAAATATTATAGGTAGGCGGCTCGGTGGAGCACTGGGTAGCACGTCCGCCTCACAGTTAGGAGGGTGTGGGTTCGATTCCACCTCCGGCCGTCCCTGTGTGGGGTTTGCATGTTCTCCTCGGGCCCGCGTGGGTTTTCTCCGGGCACTCCGGTTTCCTCCCACATCCCAAAAACATGCACCACTCCAAATTGTCCCTAGGTGTGAGTGCAAGTGCGTATGGTTGTTTGTCTCTGTGTGCCTTGCGATTGGCTGGCAACCGGTTCAGGGTGTCCCCCGCCTACTGCCCGATGACGGCTGGGATGGGCTCCAGCACGCCCGCGACCCCCGTGGGGACTAAGCTGTACAGAAAATGGATGGATGGATGGAAATATTATAGGTATACATACCGTATTTTCCGCACTATAAGGCGCACCTAAATACCTCAAATTTTCTCAAGAGCCGACAGTGCGCCTTATAATCAGGTGCGCCTTATATATGGACCAATATTGAGCTACTACAGTAGACGTGTCCAAAGTTCGGCCCGCGGGCGAAATGTATATATCTTATATATGGACAAAGTTTTAAAATGGGCCATTCATTGAAGGTGTGCCTTATAATCAGGTGCGCCTCATATATGGACAAAGTTTTAAAATGGACCATTTATTGAAGGTGCGCCTTATAATCCAGTGCACCTTATAGTGCGGAAAATACATGAACAAATTGGAGGTCAAGTAGCAGGCTTTGGTGTTAGCAGCTCAACTTTACATGGTCTGTTGAACATTTGTCACAAGCAAAGGCTTTTTTTATTTTACTGCTCGCTAAAATGCTGGGTTGTTTTTTGAACCCACTCGCTGAACAGTCTTTGACCCAGCAGATTTGAAGACTGGATTCGAACGAGCTGAAGAGGTGAAGATGTTGGTCATTTTTGACAACTATGCCGTGTACTGAAGTTGACATTTAATTTAAGGTAACAGGCGTAGAAAATGTAAATGACGGCTCAATGGTGATAACTAACTTTAGGCTTTAGAGCACAGGTGTCAAACACAAGGCCTGGGGGCCAGATACGGCCCGCCACATCATTTTATGTGGCCCGCGAAGACAAATTGTGCTTCAAATTCATGTGTCATTACTAGAATTACAAATTGTCTTCACTTTTAATATCCTTTTTTTAAATATTTGACCAGTTTTTACTCGTCTGATTTGAAAACGAGTTATTTGTCAGTTTGTTTTGTAGCTTTTACTGTATATAATATGAGGGGCTCATACATTTATTTGGGTTGACAGTCATAATGGCCCTCTGAAAGAAGCGAAAAAAAGGAGTTTGACACCACTGCTTTAGAAATGTAGTTTCAAATTCCAATCAAAGTCAATGGCCTCCCCAGGAAAATGGGCAGGTTGCATCAGAGAGATCTCTTGTAAAAAAAAAAAAAAAATAAATAAAAATAAACTGTGCCAAACATATGATGCAAGTGACTTGCTTTGTTATAGGGGGGAAATTGCTGCTTCATCTAATACTTCAAAATTACTGGTACAACAACGAGTGTTAATTTTAAATTTTAACCACAGCTAAACTGATAATATGGTCACCGATTTCTCTGTTGCTTTAACTCATCAGTACGACTTTTTTTTATTTATCTTCACCCAACGCGCTAGGTCAAATCCTCAACCCAATCTGCCCAAAAAACAAAACAGCATTCGTTCAGTCTGGGTACGAATCTGAGCTCAAGCTCTCTTGTGTTAAGTATTGTCTTCCCCTGCTTGTGTGGGTTTTCCCTGGATACTTCTGTTTCCTGCCACAACAGGCTTCTTTATTGACCAGAGGGGTTTTTACCTATTTGTCTTTTTGTACCCTGGGGGTGACTGGTGACCAGTCGAGGGTGCGCACCTCCCCTCCCTTTCATAGTCAGCTGGTTCTGGCTCAGCATCAATTAACAAGGACATCCACTATAGAAAATGAATGGATGGAGGGAAGCAGCTCTGATTAATGAGTCATATAGATATTCATAAAGAAAATGTTGCCCAACACAACCCAGCCATTCAATTGGCAGTTTGGAACTTTGAGTGTAGTGGGAGTTTGGGACAATGCACATTTGTGCCTTTGAAACTGATCATATTGGTTGGTGCATTTCCAAATTCAAACATAAGATGTCCAATTTGCATCAATATTGGTTCAGGAAAATATCTGCTTGTCTCAAA